>NC_139001.1:56743856-56913856 GCF_964374135.1 Grampus griseus
TTTCTAAACCCAATCTCTCTCCCCTCTTCCTACGCAAGCAGCGCTGGTTTGCCGACCCTGATCTCGAGGCCTGACTCAAGTTCTCTCAGACAACAAAATCAGAGCCCCTGGGCAGAAGGCTTTGCGGGAGAAGCACGAGGGATTAAAACGGGTGTTCCACTGGGGCCTCGTTACATTCCATCCCCTCACCACCACTTTTTTTTTTTTTTAATCTTGGGCGGTTAACATTTAGGCGCTTTCCATTTGCCAGGTACTGTCAAAAGCACTTTTCACATAGTAACTCACTTAATTCTCACCCCACTCTTACGAGATAGTTTCTCTTATTATCTCCATTTTACTGGGCTGCGTGACGAACACTTTTTCTAAGTGGCAGACCAGAGTTCAGACCCGCGCTGCTCGGATCCTGTTTCTGATCTCAGCGACTGGACTAAGCTGTCACAGAGGCTAGGCCTCAAAGAGGGGTGTGTGAGGGTACGCGGGCAGCCCCATACAAGAGAGCTGCCCTCCGTAATGGGGGAGGGGGACGTCATGGGGCAGATCTGCTTTGGCGTTGACCAAACAAGAAGGAAGGACTCTAGCCTTCTTGAGCCGGCAGAAACCTGCGGCTCCGGGGACGGTAGCAGGGCCCGCGGAGGCGGTCTCGGGTGAGGAGGCCTATCCCTCACCACTCACGACCCCATTGGGGGGTCTATCCCAGGCAGGCCTTTTCCTTCTGTGGGCGGGTCCGCTTGGTGGAGGGCTGCCGGGATCGCCACTTTGAATCCACGAACTTCTGCTTTCTCAGGTTCAGCCCTGGCAGGGCGCTCGGCCCGGGGGACTCCGCGGCCGGAAGATGCCCACTCGGACATTCTCCGCTCCGTTTCGCACACGGAGCAGGAGGACCAGGCGAGAAGGCAGCTAAGGGTGGCCCGGGGTTTCTGCAAGGGCAGCCGGGGGCGGGGAGTAAAGCCCAGCGCTGGGGAAGACAGCTCCACAGGGGCGGGGTCTCCAAACCTGCTGCAGGGGTTGAGGGGGGTGACGCCCAGCTGGGTCTCGCTCCTCCCTACTCTCCTCGAGAGGGAGACGGAGCCTCTGGAGGAGGAGCCACGAGTGGTTCGCCGCCGCCGGCGCTAACCTAGGGAAACGTTGTTCCTGCGGTTTCCAAATGGGTTCGAACGAGGAACCAAGCTAGGAGACGCGAATGAGACCGGAATGAGGGGAAAAAAACTTCAAGGCTGCAGTCTCCGCAGCGACTGCTTGCACTTAGCCTTCAGCTGTATGACCCCCCCCTCTCCCATTCATTCCGCCAAGGCTTGTCACCCCCCTGCTGACTGTCCCAGTCACCTGGGGCGGGGGCTGGTGCCTTGTAAAAGTTGATCACCACCACTCAGATGCCTGAGCCCAGGAACTGTGAGGGGCAGGCAACGTCTGTCCAGCTCCAGGACAGGCTACCTCTGATTGCATTGCGGACAGAGCTCTGCTGGCCCAATTGCAGGAGGCTCCCAGGGGAAAGTGAAGTGACCAGTTCAGGAAAGTGCTCAGGGGGCTCCCAGCCCCACCCACCTCCTCCCTGACCACCAGGCTGTCCAGAGAGAGGCCATGTGGAAGTTAGGTCCAGAGGGTCATTTAGGAACACCCCAATCAGCTTCTCGGGCCCCCCAACTCCTATTCACCCTGGGGTTACCTCCTCTGCCACCTCACCTTCTTCGATTTCTTCCTCTCCTCACCTCAGAGACTTCTGTGTTCTCCTCCCTTGGACTTGGATGTCCAGGCAGGGCAAGTGTTGGGTTCTTAGCTTGGGATCTGCACAGAACAGAAGCTCAGTAAACGTTGACTGAACAAATTAATAAATGATGGGGATGGAGAAGGGGCCAAAGGCTCCTGAAGCGCCCAGGGCTGCTAATGGGAGGGATTGGGGGGGTTGGTGACGAGTAAAGTCTGGGTCAGGAAACATCTGCCTTAACTGTCACCCTTAATCAGAGGGCAAGGGATGGAGGGGCTCCCCAGAGGCAGTGACTTACACTCAGGGTTCAGTTGGGTGTGGTCCCCGACTGGGGTGCTGTGAGGGGGGTTTCGAAGGGACTGGGGGTTGAGGGGTGCTGGGCTTTCCTCTGGGCCTGGTTCTCCCCGCATCCACCATCCAGAGCCCCAAATTCTCTGCAGCCTTCAATCCATCAAGAAACAACCTTCTACCCACTCCCCTCCCTGTCCTGAAATGTAGAAGAAATGGTCTGGAGACTGCACAGGTCTTGTTGTCCCAGGAGGTCTCCAGATGAGAGAAAATGGGATGAGGGGGTAGAGGACAGAGGTTTCCTAGAAATTTGACCAGCATTCCAAGCAGAGAAAAGAGACTTAGGCACATGGAGTTGAAAGACCTGGACGCAGAGAGTCCCCTAGGACAGTAACAGATTGATGATGAAGTAGCTCTGAGGTCAGGTGGGGACAGCATCAGACTCAGGTACCCTAAGGCCCAAGGTAGGTCCAGGGCTGGGGATAAGGCTGGACAGAGCTGCAATCTGAAGATAGGTCTCTCAGGCAGCGGGCTCCAGGTCTTGTGGGGAGTGGCTCCTGGGGGCAGGGGTGGGGGAGGGAAGGGAGGATAAGGTTTGGGGGTGGACAGCTATTCTGGGCCTTGTCACCTGCAAGCCTTCCAACCTAAGGGCACTGTGGGGGAATCTTGCAGACTCAGGTTCTAACTGGCCTGCTCCCCTGGCAAGGGTCTTCTTCTCCTCCCACTGCTGATACTCCCCAAAAGTGAGAGGTTGTAGAGCCTAGTGGTTTGAATTCCCCCCTCTGTCACTCATTGGTGGTATGACCACAGGCAAGTTACTGGTCCTTTTTGTGCCTTAATTTTCTCATCCATAGAATAGGGATAGTCCTGTTGTAATGGATTGTTGGGAAGATTGAGTTAATATGTGTAAAGCTCACACTAGACTAGGTAGGGCCTGTCATTGGAGTAAGTTCTGTGTGTTAGTCGTTTCCGTTAATAGGAAGGAGTGGGGAGTCTGTGGACCTGGACTTAATCCCTCCTTTGGCCACACTTCCTTGCTCACTGCTCTTTGAACTTCCAAGGCTGAAGCCAATCTGTGGAATGCTCTGCCCCAGAGCCTTACCAGGTCCAGGCCTAAGGTCAAGGAAAAAGGATCACCTACTTCTACTGGTGCCTGGGCCGAGTCAGGCAACCAGTAGGATGGGTGGGAGACACTAGGTGCAGCCTGCACTGCTTCCGGAAAAACAAAACAGAAGAAAAAAACCTTATCATGAGCATCACTGTGTCCTGCCTGGGCACCACGCTAGGCATGAGGAAACCGAAGGGAAAACAAGAGGAAAAAGTAAGTCTTTTACTTCATTTAATCCTCACAAGGATGCATTATGAACTATTATTCCTATTTTATAGCTGAGAAAACAGAAGCTGAAAGTGGTTAAGCAACTTGCCCAAGGTTATACAACTAAAACATACAGAGCCAAGATTAGAATCCACATGAGATGAGATGAGTCTGTCACTAGGCTGAGGTCCTCAGCAGAGTCCTGCCTCCCTTGCCCGGCCTTCTCCCCAGCAAAGTCCCTGGAAATGCTTCCTTTCGTTTGTTGCTGGGTGACATGGGAGAACCAAAGGATCAGGGAGCCCAGTGGAGTCCTGCAGGCCACATTCTGCCTCCTTTACCAACAATCTCCACATCCTCTCTAAAATTAAAGCAGCGTGATGTCGGACTCTTCCCGGCTGGAGCTCAGGTAATTGATCTATTAACCTCTCTGCATCTCAGTTTTCTCTTCTGTAAAATGGATATAATATTAGACTTGTTTCATTTGGATTGTTGGAAGGCTTGTTCGAGAAAATAAAGCCTTTTAAAGTTTTCTGGGCACGAAGTCAGTGTTCAGTAAGTGATAGCCATTGTCGTTATTTTTCCTCTCATCCCTGGCGCCTGCAGGCAGGAGGGAAGGCCGGCTGGGCTGGAGATCCGTATTGGGCACTCTCAAGTGTGTGAGACTCTTACGTCTGTTTCCCGTCGGAGCCTCCATTGCTGATTTTGAAATGTACAGGCAGGACTGGGGCTGCGCTTGGTGACCGCACAGGGCGGGTGCGCAAGACCCAGCGGGCTACAGGGGCTTGGGGCTGCCGGCGCTAGCGACACGACAGCTGGATGGGCGGTCGTGCCATCAAGCGAAGGGAAGATATTCTTAAAGCACCCCGGCCCGAGGTGCGGGGTGGGGGTAGGCGGGCCCAAGCTGGGACTAGCGCTGTTCACCCCGCCTCGGAAGCATCCTGAGAGCCGGCAGAAGCGGACCCCGACTGTCTGCCCTTGGGGAGCCCAATGCGAGTAATCCAAGGGGACCGGTGGGACATGGGGAGAGTTCCAGGTGAGGCAGAGCTGCTTACCCAGGAGGCTGGGGCCACCAGCTGTGCCAGGCAAGTGCAGGTTTAAGCTTCTGGAATCTTCTGTGAAACCTTAGTTTCCCCCGGAGGATTTAGGGACCTCCTTAGGAGACTCCTGAAAGCCTGCAGTCAGACTTGCTCCTGGTTGGCCTTAACGAAGTCCTACCTACAAGCGTCCCCTTAGTAGGTCGCTGGCGTTTATCATGGAGAGTGAACCCAGATGAACTCTGTGCATTAGAAACTTTCACACTTTGAAAATTGAGAAGTGGCAGGCCTCATTTGTGTTCCTGGAGTCCCTGCCGCCTCTTTGGCGGGTGACCGGCAGAACTCTTGACCTCTGCCCTCCACTTGCTGCGCAAACCTGAAATTTCCCCAGCTCGCGGGGGCCCGCGCGGTTTCTGAGAGCTGAGGGACAAAGGCGGCTGGCGAGTGGGGAAAAGATAGAGGCCCAGACTCTCAGAAACGTGGCCCTAAAAGTGGCGAGGTGCCCTGCTGAGAGGCCATTCTCCAACTGGTGCGCGCGGGTCAGGATGCAGGAGCCGGCTCGCGCTGCAAGGGTCTCACATTATCGCGAGGGCAGCGGCGAGGCCAGGCGCCCGGCGCGCGCAGAGCCCTGCCTGATTGTCTCTACCCTTCCCGGCCGGCCGAGCCTGGCTCGCCACGGCCTCGCAGGCCCGGAAGTGGGACAAGACCGCGGGGCCCGACCCTGGTGCTCCCGACGGGAAGAAGGTCCGTCCCTGCTGGCTTCTACTAGCTTCCGGACTCCCGGCGCCGGCGAAAATCACCGAGGGCTTACCATCCCTCGCACAACTCTGTCCTTTGGCGTTAGCGGCCTAGTAGGGCCAGAGGATTTTTTTTTTTTTAAGACAAAGGAAAGGAAAAGAAACGTGGGGTTTTGGCCCAGTGGTCACTCCTGGTCCCACAGCCACCTTCGGTTCTGTCTCTCTTTTTCTTTGAAGGAGGAGAAGCTAAAGAAGGTCACAGACGCGCTCCTATCCTGTAGCAACCAGGGAATGTCAAGGTTGGGTCCGCAGCCGTGTACTCAGAGGCAGCCGAGGGCTTGTTGGGAGCGGCCCTGGACTTTGCGCCTTTCGCAACTGACTCAGTTGCGCAGCGAGGGTCGGAGGAGCAGTATCGGCCAGTGGCGCCGAGTGAGGATGTGGTCTCGGCAGCGGCCCAGGCAGGGCCGAAAAGGAGCCCCGGGGCAGGGCTGGCGCCGCGAGGAGCTGGGCGGGGAGCGCCCGCAACCTTTTCCCGGTGGTAAACGCGCCAACCTCTGGCCCCGCAGGCCTGGTACCCGTGAACGGGGACTGGAGGTTAGAAAAGCTTTCCCGGGGATGCCCGGAAACATCCGGAGATTTTCTGCGAAGTGTTGGCCCCTCAGACGTTGCTCTAAGGAGAGCGGGGCCTCACGTTTCCAAAGAGCCGGACACTGGAGGGGTTTTTCTGTAACGCGCCACCGCTTTCTAATGGGCGGACCTGAACGTCACATAGCCCCAAGGGCCTCCGTTTTTGTGGGCGGGCAGATGCGTCCACCCGCGCCTTCCACCGCATGGCAAAGTGTCAGTAGAAGTTGGGACTCTGGCGACGCCCAGGGTCTCCGTCTAGCTGCTTTTCTAAAGTTCATTAGTAAACGAAGACTTGGACTATTGAAGCTCAAGTCCTCGAAAGAGCACCTGCCCCTGGGGTGCGCCCCCTCCCCCTCCGTCTTCCTCCCTCGGCCTTCTGCCCCACCATTAGTGGCGGCGCTAAGATCCTTGTACCAAATCCAGGCCAGCACTACGGAGAGCTCTAGTGAAACAGCGTGGGCTTGAGAGGGGCCCCGGGGAACCCCTTGGGCAAGTCTGCAGCTCCCGCCTCCACCTGCATCATTTATTTGCTCTGAGACCTTGGGTAAGTTACTAGACCTTTCTTTGTGTCCTTCTCTGTATAATGGGGATAAATAACAGTCCTACCTCGGGGGGGGGGTGTCCTAAGGATTTCACGAGTTATTTCATGTCACACAAAAAGTAGTGTGGGGCTTGCTTTTAGAAGGCATTCCATAAAGCACATCTCAGCTCAAACCCAAGATCCTCTCTCTCCAACCCAAGATCCTTTCTCTCCTACACTAACACACAGGCAGGATGAGACCCAGTGGACTCAGGATCTGTGGATATGAAATGCTGCAGAGGAGTGGGTGCTCAAAAGTAGGCCAGTGGGCTTAAAAATGCCAGGCCTGCATTGGCTGAAGCGATTGGAGAAAAATTCCTTTCCACTTCCATAACTCAAAGGGCCAGGTTTGCAGTCTTCCCTGGTGGCACAGGGGTTAAGAATCCACCTGCCAATGCAGGGTACATAGGTTCGAGCCCTGGTCCGGGAAGATCCCACAGGTGGCGGAACAGCTAAGCCCATGCGCCACAACTACTGAGCGTGTGCTCTAGAGCCCATGCTCCGCAACAAGACAAGCCACCGCAATAAGCCCACGCACTGCAATGAAGAGTAGCCCCCGCTCGCAGCAACCAGAGAAAAGCCCATGCGCAGCAGTGAAGACCCAACACAGACACACACACAAAAAAGTCCCAGGTTTGTGCCTTTCAGCTCCCTGTTTGTTGTGAAACCCCTCCTTCCCACCCCCACCCCTGCCTGTCTTAAAAGTTAAGGCAACATTTGCCCCTCCCACCTTCCAGAAACCCATTTCCAAGGGCAAAGAATAGCAATGGACAAATTTCTCTTTCTAGATAGCCCAGTGAAAATAATGCGGGCTTAGAAGTAATCTGTCTTCTGACCTCTGCCACTCTACAATGTAGTGGATTCTACACTCTTTGATTCTTAATCTCCTCATCTGTAAAATGGAGATGATAGTAATAATGCTTCTTTAAAGGATCCTTGTGAACGTTAAAGGAAATAATCTATTTGAAGCATTTTACACTGGCAACCCAGGAGGATAGAGCCAATAATTCACTAAAAACAATAACACCAACAATAACCACCCCCCCACAACAAAACCTAAGCAAAGAGGAGAGACCCCACAAGACATACATTTCCACTACAGGCTGATTAGAGCTTATTTTCATTCAGGTTGAGCTCAACAGAAGAAAAGGTTCAACCCAGTTTCAGGGAAGGGGTTCAGGACACTCATATGAGAAGGGACAACTGTGCCCAGTTTGCCACTTTAAAATTCAAGACAGGTCCCCATCAAGCCGAGGGATATTTTTCTGTAAACACATCTTAGTTTCTCCAGTATCAATGTAGGAAATTGTCATGTATTAGAGGAGGGCTGCAGATAAAACACTGTCAAACATTATATAAGTGCAGAGTTACTCCAGATATGCTGAAGTGTACTTTTAAAACAGGGAGAAAACCCAGAACTATTTTTTTCTCATGCTGTCAACTATAGAAGTGAATATTTGTATTGCGTCTCATTTTAATGTCTCTTTCCCCCACATAAATATATATCTATTTTTTTATTTATATATGTGAAAATTTCCACTTTGTGTGAAGGGTTTTTTAATTAATCAAATCGTTGAACTTTTAAATTCATGGGTTCTATTCAAAATCAGAGATAACAAAGATTTTTTTCTCTGTTCTTCACATAAAAAACCCCAGCAAAATAGAACTTATCATCTCTAGTTAATTTTGTAAAAGCTATTTAGTTATTCTTTGGGTTGTGCTTTCCATCCTCTTAAAAATATGAACCAATCAATTATATTAGCCATATGGCTTGATCATGACAGCTAATTTCCATTTCATAATGTAATTGTTGTTTAAACACTGACGATTTATTAGTCAAGGTGTTTAGAAAAGTTCTCTCTGGCTCTATCTTTTTAAAATGATGATTGAAATAACTATAAAAACTCAAAGTCATTAAACTATTAGTTTTCATGGTTTTAGATTCTGTGGCTCCTCCACATAAAATATCTCCAAGGAGAATCTTCCATTTGCTCTGTGGTTCTGGTACTCACAACATGGACATCCAGGGCAGCTTTGTTTTCTTTGCCAGACACAGGCTTTGAACAGAGAGAATTTGATGTAATGGGAGGGGCTCACCGGGCTCCTCAGTTATGTTGGACATGAGTGCTGGTTGGAAAGGCTGTGCAGTCACACATTACCGCAAACAAAACATGTCATCCTTCAATGATCTTAATGCTTTGTCCATTAAATGTACTCCCTCACATAAATGGCATTGTATTTAACTGGTAAACAGATGTTCACCACTATCATCTCAGAATTAGAAAGCTGTGTTTTATGGTTTGCTTTAAGCTCTGGGTTTCTTACTTCCCTGAGTATTTTCCAGAGTCATTTCTGTTTTTTTCCCCTACCCATCTGAGTTTTGGTTCTATCGTGACTTTATTCTTGGTTTAGGGATCAAATGCTCCTGCCATTGTAATACACATCTTATGGGCCGCTACAAACATTCGCATATAATACATTAAAGAAAGATGTAGAAGATAACACTGAAACATGCCATATTTAAGGTAATTTGACTTTAATACAGTCTGACTTTGAGGGTATGGTTTTAATGACCTGTTCTATATATTCCTTAGTTGAAAATATAAGAAACTCACCTTGTCAGCCTGTCTCCTAGAACAGCGGTCCCCAACCTTTTTGGCACCAGGGACCGGTTTCGTGGAAGACAATTTTTCCACGGACGAGGGGCGGGGTGTTGGATCAAGCTGTAATGCCAGTGATGGGGGGGATGGTTCAGGCGGTAATGTGAGCGATGGGGAGCGATGGGGAGTGATGGGGAGCAGCAGATGGAGCTTTGCTGGCTCACCCGCCGCTCACCTCCTGCTGTGCGACCCGGTTCCTAACAGGCCGCAGACCCATGCTGGGTGTTGGGGACCCCTGTCTTAGAAGATGGGATTTAAATGCCAGATGGATAGCTGGTCTATTAATAGGCAAAAAGATTTGACTGTAAGTCAGCTGAGGAAATGTGAAACATTTTTGTAAGCTACCCTACTCTCAACTAGAAATTTAAAAAACTTACATTAAGGTCATATATTTCCTTATAGTCATTTATCATCTATTCTTTTTTTATCATCTATTCTTGATTATATTTTCTGATAAAGACATCCCATTCAGGTGTGCCTCATTGAAAGTATTTGTTAAGAGCTTGAGTAGGTTTTGCACATCTTAGCTCTTAAGAAGAGGTGTTTATCTTGAGGGCCTTCCTTCATCATTGCCTGATTATTGGACCACAGGTGGGTGGATGGGCTTAGCATTAGACCTCTGCTCTCGGAATGATGAACTTGCTACCACTTTATCAAGAGAACTAAGAGCCCTTCCCCAAGGGTCTGCTGTATGTGGTACAATAATAATAAGTAATACAATAATTAAGCTGAGAGTGGCTAACAGTGCCTTGTAATAGTAGGTGCTCAATCATTATTGAGCATGGGTAGATATCATAGATCTTTCATTTGTTCATGCTGTTATTATTTCTTTAATAAACATCATTGAAATATAACATGCATAAAGAAAGTGTATTTATCTGTCCTTCTGTTGTTTGACATTTAAGTTATATCCAGTTTTTGGCTATTTTGAATAATGCTGCTATGAACATTCTTGTATATGTTTCTTGGTGCACATATCTGTGCTTTTCTGGTGAGTATGATACCTAGGATTGTAATTGCTGGGTTATCTTAGGGTTATCATATATTATTATTGATTTCACTTCCTGGTAAGGATTATATCATAATCTTCCAATGGCATCCCATCTAACTCAGGATAAAAGTTAATGGCCTTGGGCTTTTCTGGTGGCGCAGTGGTTGAGAGTCCGCCTGCCGATGCAGGGGACACGGGTTCGTGCCCCGGTCTGGGAAGATCCCACATGCCGCGGAGCGGCTAGGCCCGTGAGCCATGGCCACTGAGCCTGCACGTCCGGAGCCTGTGCTCTGCAGCGGGAGAGGCGGCAACAGTGAGAGGCCCACGGACAGCAAGAAAAAAAAAAAGAGTTAATGGCCTTACAATTACTTACAGAGCCCTAAACAATTTGGTCCTGACACTAGTCTCTTTCTTGCTGCCTCTACTGCAGCTAAGGTTACCTCCATGCTGTTCATAGAACATACTAGGCCTGCCTCCCAGTTAGGGCCTTTGCCACTTCTCTTTGCCTGGTAGCTCTTCCTCCAAATATTTGCAAGTTTCCTTCCTTACCTCCCTCACTTGACTCAAATGTCACCTTCTCAGTAAGGCCTTCCCTGACCAGTTAGTTAAAGCTGTAACCCCTCCTTATTACTCTATTACACTCCCTATTATTCTTCTTTGCTTTCTGCTTTTCCATAGCATTGATTTGTTTTTGGTTTCTTCCCACTAGAAAGTAAACTCTACGAAGGCAGGAGTTTTTGTCCATGTGGTTTTTCCTCTTCACTGCTGTATCTGCTGCTATATCAACAGCATGCTAGTTCTAGAAGAGTGCCTGACAAATAAATAGATGCTCAATAAATAGCTATTGGACTAATAAATCAATGGATGAGAAGAGGAGGCCACAGTGGCCTCAAGCTGCTGTAAAAGAGGCAGAAAATCTGGCTGTTGGTTCCTGCTGTGCCTGTAATTGACTCTGTGACCTTGGGCAAGTCACTGCCAGCTCCCTTGTTTGTCAATGGGGATAATAAACCCTGCCTCTATCCAGGACTGTTAAGTGGATCGAGATAATGTGGGTGAAAGTGCTTTCTGAAGTTTAAAGTCTTTATCAAAGTAGATATTTCCAATTGGCACACAAGAGGCTCCAAGAAAAATGAGTTAAGATGATAAAACAAATAAGGATTGTATACTGAGAGCATAGCTTTCTTTTCCCTCTTGTGTCTTATGAAGGTTAGTTCATGTCATAGTTCAACTGCTTCTTACTAATTGATGTGTTTTTCTTCTGAGTAGAGACTGGACTTTGAGGGGTCCTGCAGGCATTTGAGTCTGAAACCTCCACTCATGGGTAGGGCTAGGAATTCTAAAGAAAATCCAGGTTTAGCTTGAATGATGAGAGCAGTAATAAGTTTGTTCATTTATTGAGTGCTCAATATGCCAGGCAAATGGTGTTTTGCATCTATTAGCTCATTAATCATCATAATGATTTATGTACATCCCTTTGAGGTACTGCTACTACTCTCTGTTTTACACGTAGGGAAAATGAGGCAGAAAAACATAAAGTAACTTCACCAAGCTTGACGGGTAGGCCAGGATTTGAACCCAAATAGTCAGGTTCAGGGCTGTAGTAAATACCTCTCTGCTCTGCTGCCCAAGTTCTAGTAGCCTTCTGGGTGTCCCTGCTGTATTGTAGGATGGCACAAGCTAAGTCCATGACAGGGGAACTTTCCTTCTTGACAAGCTTACACAAGAGGCCAGGACAGAGTGGGTGCTCTCTAAAGCTGCTGGTGAGAACACTGATGTATACTGTGTAATTATTTGAATTAGAAAGACAGCCCTGTACGAAATTGAAAATAAAAACCATTTGAAACATAGTAATACTTTTCAATGGTATTTGTCAGTGGATTAAGTAATTTGATTGGCAGAAAAAAATTATCATCAAAAATGGTAAGTGCAATGGACTGAAACACACCAAATATGTTTAAATATGTGAGTTCATCCTAATAATACAGAAAAAGTCCCAGACTAATTGGTTATCATTGAAGAATGCTAGAGAATTCATTGTTTAAAAAATTGGTAAATAAAGGGAAATAAGAATTTATTCTGTTTTTTTTATATTAATTGTACCACGGGGTAACCAATAGTAGATGGAAAAAGTTTCTTTTTATGGAAATATCTCAACACATAAATGAAGACAGAATAGAATTGGAATATCACCATTTTGCATCCCAAAATGAATGAATGATCTAGGCATTGAGCCTCAACAGTGTTGACATAAGAAAGAGAGACAGACATTATGTGCCTCCTGATGGAAGAACACAATTCAAATATGAGGTAGTTTTGCTAAAAAAAATTTGAACTTGAATATGATTAAGCTCCTAGATCCAAAGAATAATTTACAGTAAATACAGTGGACAGAGGAATATGTTAAATAATGCATCAGCAAAGTCCAATCTGTGGGAAATTTTGGAAGACAAACAATCCAATTTATTTAACAAAAACATTGCAGAGAATAAAAGAAAAGGAGGGTGAACCTTTGAATTAAAAGATACTCAAAAGACATATTAGCTGATTGTAATATACATACTTATTTGGATCCTGGTTTGAACAAACTGAACAAAATAATTTTTGACAGTGTTCAGACAATTAGAAATTTACACATTGACTGAATATTTAATGATATTAATATTTAATGATATTAAATTTGCACATTGACTGAATATTTAATGATATTAATACTACTGTTTTAAAAAGAAATGTAATAGCATTTTACTTAGGTTTAAAAAGAGTCCTTATGTTTTAGAGATACATACTGAAATACTTATGGATGAAGTGATATGATGTCTGAGATTTGCTTCAAAATAATATGGGAGGAGGCGAAAGATGTGTATGGAGATGAAAACAGATTGACCATGAGCTGATAATTATTGAACTGAGTGATGGGTACATCTAATGCTTTAGTGAATGTATGAAATTCTGCATAACAATAGAATGTTCCAAAGTGCTGGCAGAAACTGAAAAATATACTGTGTTTATTTGACTCTTCTTGTGGCTAAAATGAAAAGGCTTGACAATACCCAGATTGGTGAAGATATGAAGCAATTGGAAATGAAATCTTATGCGTTGCTGGTGGGAATGTAAAATCATATAACCACTTTGGAAAACAGTTTGGCAGTTCTGTATAAAGTTAAACATGTACCTACCCTATGAACCAGCTATCTCATTTCTAGATATTTACCTAAAAGAAATGAAAACATATGTCCATAAACAGATTTAAATAAGAATGTTTGTAGCAGCTTTATTCACAATAGCCAGAAATTAGAAATAACCCAAATATCTATTAATAGGAGAACGGGTAAACAATGTGTGGTATATTTATATAATGGAATACTATTCAGCAATATGTAGGAAAAGACTACTGATAGGAGCAGTAATATGGCTGAATCACACAGACAGGATGCTAAAAGACATGAGTAAAAGGAGCCAGACACAGAAGAATCTATAGTGCATTTTTTCTTTTATATGAAGTAGTGATAGAAATCAGAAAAGTGGTTGCCTCTGGGAAGGGGCTTTGACCGAGAAAGGCAGGAGAGATCTTTACTGGTGTGGTGGTTACAGGGGTGTATATGTTTGTCAAAATTCATTGACCTGTGTACTTCTTATCTGTACATTTCACTGTGTGTAAATTATACTTCCATTTAAAAATATTAAATAAAAATGAGATCACTAAGTGGTTCAAGCAGCCCCTTGTCTGGTATGAGGCATAGAGGCAAAGCTGTCTGTTGTTCTAGCACAGCTGCTACATCTTCAGCCTGGTTCAGGCTTAAAGTTTTGGTTCAGGCTCAAAGTTTTCTTTCTCGGAGTAATTGGTCAAGTTGGCCCCAAAGAAACAGTCATTTAACAGTTTGGTTCAGTTCTTGCTGAAGGTCAAAGGCAAGCGATTTTTGGGTATCTCTCTGATCAGCAGAAACCAGACAATGTGAGGCACAAACCTTAGAGGTCTGGAGTTGGGAGCTGGAGGCTGGGCATTCAGTTCAGCTGTGCTAGTATCTGGCTAGTGTTTGTCTTGCCATGGACAAGGCACATCACTTTTCTGGATCTCAGTTTCTTTCTTCCCCAAATGAAGGAACTGTGTAGAACTGTCCTTGGGGCACCTGTCAGATCTAACATTCTGAGACTCTGTAGAACTTTATCTTTCCTACAGAGCCTTGCCTGGAGTAGTCTAGAAATTCCCAGACTGAACTCAACTTTTTCTCTAAATCTGTTCCTCTTCCTGCATTCTTTTTCTCAGCTTCTCAGTACCACTATTGTACATTCATTCCGTCTGCAGACGTTTATTGAGCCCATGGTGGGTTCCAGTGACTGCTCAGTGAACAAAGAGGCCAAATCTCTGCCCCGAAGAACCTCATATAGTCTAGTGGGGGGGAAATAGATGGTAATAGAATTGTATAATGTGTTATAAGAGCTATAGAGAAAGACGTAGCCGGGAAGGAGGTTAGGGAATGTTGGTAAGGATGATGTAGTTTTAATACGGTGGCCAAGAAATACCTCACTTGGGAAGTGACACTAGGTAGATACCTGGAAACTGTCCCTAATCCACCCCTTTTGGACACACCCCGCACCATGCCCAACCATCTTTTGAGCCTTCCAATTTCACCATGTAATAATATTTCTCAACTTAATTTCTTCCCCTAACTACTAACACTCAGGTTCAAGCCCTTATCATCTCCTCTCTGGATTACTACTGTAGTCTCCTAACTACTCCCTGCCTCCTGTCTTGTCTCCTGAAATAAATTTTCTACAAAGCCATGCCAGAGTTATCTGAAAGACGTATCTGACCAGGTCATTCTCCTGCTTAAGACCCAACAATGGCTCCCTCCTGCCAGCCAGATAAAGCCCAGATGCCCTTATGAGGCATTTAAGCCTTTTGTGGTCTGGCTCCTAGTGTCCTCTCCAGCCCCATCTCTCACCCATGCTAGCCTTGACAGCTCTGTCCCAAAGTAGAATTTCCCCCTCCACACACAACACAACACAACACAACACAACACAACACAACACAACACCAGAGTGCTGATGTCTCTCTTTACATGCCAGTGTAAGTCCTATTTTTATTTTAAGATCCATTTTATTTATTTTATTTTATATTTTGGCTGTGCCTCCCAGCTTGCAGGATCTTAGTTCCTCGACCAGGGATCGAACCTGGGACCACGGCTATGAAAGCGCTGAGCTCTAACCACTGGACTGCCAGGAAATTCCCTTAAGATCCATTTTAGTAATCACTTCCTCCAGATGATTTCCAAATGCTGCATCTTAGCCCACGTTGACTGCGTGCCCCTCCTCTGTGGTCCCATGACACCTTGTATACATCTTTTTTTAAATCACTTTACTGGCCACATTGTTCTAAAATGATCTGGAATGGCTCTGTTTCCCCTACTAGATTATGAACTTCCTGAGCATAGGACCATGTCTTATTCATTTCTGTAATCTTGGCTGCAACCAAACATAAATCAATGACTTCATTTGGGTTCTGATTCTCCCAATCCCTCCCCTTCACTGATCGCAGTAAGCCAACCATGATGATTTATGACTTGTGACTGAAAGACAGAGATGGGAAATAGTCCCATTTCAAGGCTGATTTCAACTCAAGTTAATTACCAGAGAGTTACAGATTCTTAGACTTAGGAGAGCAATTCCAGGTAATCTAGTTCCACTATCCACCTGGCACTTGGAGGCCCTTCTTCAACATTTCTACAAGTTGTCGGGTTATGGAGTCCTTCAAGTGTGGTGTAATGGTGCTAGGAGTGTGAGGAAACCTCAGTTCACTGGAGGCTTCCTCTTTCTACCCTCCTTTTTCAGGATGTTCTGTGAGAAAATAATGAAGTAAGAAGTTATTTGTATTAGAACACACGTCTCTACGTACATGTACACACACATACACAGGATACGTTTAAATCTGTAAATTGCCTAAGATGATGAACAGAAGGCTATTACCTAAAATGTTAAACATAAGTTAGGGACTGAGATAGTACTCAGAGAGAAGATTATTTGTAATTTGAAGTTAAAACCATCTGTCAAATCAAGAGGTTCAGAGTCAAAAGCATATGGGTAGGTAGGTAGACTCCATAGATGGACGGCAGGGGACAAGAACCCACCTGGGCAAGGGACTGCCAGCTGGAACCGGCACTCTGGGCACCAGTCTAGCTCTACAAGAAGAAGAGGGGACTGAGCTTGAAGCAGAAGCTTCAGGTACCACTTTGTCTCAGAGTTTTGTGAGGTACACCTTACTAACTTATGCATATCCGAGTTGAACTCAATGTGCTCGAGCTGCTTAAGCTTGCATTTTACAATTTTACGTGAGTGAAGAGGTTCTCTCTCCTTACCTTTTTTTTTTTTTTTTTGCTTGCTCATCTTGTAGAAAATAGAGATTTATCTGTGGGTGGGCAGAATAACAAACTCAAATAATTCTTTAAATTCTGTCTTTGCCACTTGTTCTTAATTCTAAGTAGTTTGGGAGTAAAAGCTATTACAAAGAAAGGTATTAAAATGTTTAAAAGTGGAAAACTTACTTTGTCCAGAAGTTATTCAGTCCATCCTGGTATAGCCTCTTTGGTGGCTATTCCCTTGGTTGAGTTGAAGTCTGTCTTTCTATAGCTTCTACTCATTGATCCGAGTTCTAACCCAGGACCACATGGAACAAATCCAAATGATCTGTCACATTATGGTCCCTGAATACCCTGAGGCAGTTTGCTTGTGAGATCAGAAGTCACTGAACTCATGAACATTGTGTGCTTAGCACAGTGCTGGCTCATGATAGCGCCTCATAACTAGTAGTTGTTATTATTTGTTGTACTATCACACTGCCTGTGAACCATTTCTTCCTTCATAAGCCAAGCCCTTTTAGGAAAGTCATTCACTGATGTCATAGAATTAACCAAAGCAGAGGTCCCCACTTAATTACATCAATAATTTTACTGTAAATGTCAGGCACCAGGGTGCTGGGCAACTGGAGATGTCCTTCCTCTACCCTCCACTACCTGCACCTTACCTTCATAAAGCAGCAAATCATCCTTGAAGACTTGGCTCAAGTTATTTCCTCTTTGAATCTCTTTCCCCCCATCCAAGGAGGACTGACCACTCCATTTCTTCCCTTGATTTGAGACTGAATACTGTCTGTATTTCTGTTTGATTCCCCTCATTGCCCCCCACTATCTAGAATACTGAACTACTCTTGGAATCTGTGGTGTCAAGCAGAATGCCTGGAACACAGCATGTGATAAATATTTATTAAAGGAATGATAACATTTGGAGGTATCAGGTTATACAATATTTATTCACTCAATATTCATGCCATATTATCTTTACTTAAGTAAAAATAATTTTCCAATCATGTCACTTAGAGATCATTTCACCCACTCTTCCCCCACCCACCCACTGGGCCACCAGTCTCTTGCCTCTGTCTTCAGCAATGATGAGGTGGATATCTTTTCCTTGGGGAAGAGAAATCCGTATTTTGTTGCCTTTGCCAATAACAAAAAT
Source organism: Grampus griseus (assembly GCF_964374135.1). Lineage (NCBI taxonomy): Eukaryota > Metazoa > Chordata > Mammalia > Artiodactyla > Delphinidae > Grampus > Grampus griseus. The sequence goes on from NC_139001.1 coordinate 56,761,300, forward strand.
GTTGGAGAGCCAGGTGGCAAAGTTGTTGCCATTGGCATCTTTCACAGGAACCACATCAAAAGAACCAGTGTGTCTCTCTCTGTTGGTGGTCATACCAGTTCTTCCCAGGTTAGCACCTCTGTTCACCAGACACAGGGTACCAGTGTCAAACTTGAAGAAGTTGGTGGTTTGCCACTTTCCAAACCAATCTGAATGGTGTTGTTCACTTTGATGAGGGAATCAGGGTAGCAGATTGTGGAAGCATTATGGGTAACCAGATGAGGGATTCCTTTTGTGCCCACAGAGATCTTTCTCACTTTGCACAACTTGTACTTGGCCTTCTTAAGTGTAATACGATGAACAACTAAGCCACCCTTGGTGTCATAGATCAGATGGAAATTCTCTCAGTCTAGTCAACGCTGATGACGTTCATAAATTCAGCAGAGTAGGTTATATCATTTTGGACCTTGCCATCAATCTTAATGAACTGCTGCATGCAGATCTTTACTTCATCTCCTGTTAGGGCATACTTAAACCTGTTCCTTAGGAAAATGATGAGAAGGAGACATTTTCTCAGCTTGTGGAGACTTGTAGATGAACAAGGAGCAAACACACTGACCAGTTTATCCACCATCCAATGCTTTGGAGCTGCTACACTCTTCAGATGCTTCTTGGGACCAAGGTCCATGGCATGAAAAGAGGACCACCTTCTTCCAGTGCATTGATAAAGTAGCTAAGGTAAAAAATTTTTAGAGCTGGATGGAAATTTTAAAGATTTCTCCATGCCTCATTCCTCCATTTCAGTGGTTCTCAACCTTGACTTCATATTGGAAAGTACTGGGGAGTTTTAAAAACTCCTGAGGACTGAGTCCTACCCACAAAGATTCTCATGTAATTAAAGAATTACATGTGTGTAATTACCCAGAAACCTGGCAGCTTAAAACGGCAACTGATTTATCATGTCTGTGATTCTGAGGAGCAGGGCAGGGCTCAGCTGGGGAATTCCTCAGTTCCAAGCGACATTGCTTGAGGTCACTCAGAGGTAATCAGCTGGAGGTTAGGCCGCTCTGGAGGATCAAAGACAGACTCACTCACATGTCTGGCTCCTGCAGGGATTCTTGGACCGTCAGGATCAGCCAGGTCTGTCAACCAGATCACCTACATGTGGCCTCTCCTGTTAGGGTCTCAAGGCATTAGGGCTAGGACAGCCTCCTCCCCTCCTCCTTCTTATTCCTCTGCCTTTCCCTATTCTATTTTTTTTTTTTTGGGTTCGCGGGCCTCTCACTCTTGTGGCCTCTCCCGTTGCGGAGCACAGGCTCCGGATACACAGGCTCAGTGGCGATGGCTCACGGGCCCAGCCGCTCTGCGGCATGTGGGATCCTCCCAGACAAGGGTACGAACCCACGTCCCCTGCATCGGCAGGCCGACTCTCAACCACTGCGCCACCAGGGAAGCCCCATTGTGGTTTTGATATACATTTTCCTAATGACTAATGATGTTGAACATTTTTTGATATGCTTATTGGCCATTTGTATATCTTCTTCGGAGAAATGTTTATTCAAGTCTTTTGCCCACTTTTAAATTGAGTTATTTTGTTTTTAAGTTGTATATTTGGACTTCTTACATGCCAGATCATGATGTTCAGAAAGAGGATTCTAAGAGACCCAGGTGGAAGCTGCAAGACTTCCTATGACTTAGCTTTAGAAGTCCTAGGACCTCACTTCTGCTGTATTTTATAGGTCACACAGGCCATCGAAGTCAGCCCAGATTCCAGGGTAGGGCTAGCAAAAAATGTGTGGCCATCTTTAATCCAACAGAGTACAGTATTAAAATTAACTAAAAATTCAATTGTTTGAATAACAATAACAATAATAATGAATGCTGCTACAACTTTGGATTAATATGGCTTATTTTCTTCTGAGGTCTTGAAGTGCTTTCACCCATAAAAACCTTCACCATGGGAGTTTTACACATTTTAGAGATCTTTAATTATGATATAGAGCACAGTTACTTGATTTTTAAAATCACTTAGCTGATTTGCTTTTATAATGATGGGATGAGGCAGGAGACTTGGGTTTCAATTTTGGCCCTGTCATTAACTGGCTAACTGGCCTCTCTTGGGGGATGAGCTAGATGTGCTCTAACTTCTTTTCTAGCTTGGATACAGTATTGTTTTTAAGAAGGAAGGTGAATTGATCAAGAATTAGGATGTAGAAAATGTCTAAGTACAGGGCAGTTTGTTGCCTAGAAATATTCCCATGTGTCATTTATTCACTATGACAGAGAAGTAACTTCAGCTTAATGACAATTATTATAATAAGATTTAAAAATAATATCAGCAAACATACATACACAGTTATGATAGGAGCTGAAGGGGGGCTGAAGAAATGTCTTGGAGCCTTGAGGCAGAAGGGCAAGAAGATAAGACATAGAGCAGTTCACAGGTCAGCCAGGTGCAAAGGCACAAGGAATATGGCTTTCTAGATCAAAGTCTTTGTCTAAGAGTGGTATATAGCAAGAAGATCTGCAAACAATGGCTAAGTCCATAAGACAAAATATGCAGCAATAAGGTAGTGTTGGGTTGAGAAGAAAAGGCACTGAGCATTTGTAGTGTGTGTCTTTTATATGCCAAGTGCAGGGCTGGTTGTTTTATATTGAACTCATTTAAAAAATTTTTTTATTGAAGTATAGTTGATTTACAGTGTGGTGTTTAGTTTCTACTGTACAGCAAAGTGACTCAGTTTTATATATATATATATATATATATATATATATATACACACACACACACACACACACACATACATATATATATATTTTTTCGTATTCTTTTCCATTACGGTTTATCACAGTATAGTGAATATAGTTCTTTATGCTATACAGTAGGATCTTGTTGTTTATCCATCCTATATATAATAGTTTACATCTGCTAATCCCAAACTCCCAATCCTTCCCTTCCACATCCCCCACTCTTTGGCAACCACAGTCTGTTCTCTATGTCTGTGAGCCTGTTTCTGTTTTATAGATAGGTTCATTTGTGTCACATTTTAGATTCCACATATAAGTGATATCATATGGTTTGTCTTTCTCTTTCTGACTTATTTCGCTTAGTATGATAATCTACAGATCCAGCATGTTGCTGCAAATGGCATTATTTCATTCTTTTTAATGGCTGTATACTGTACTCATTTGATTTTCACAGGCAACTGCATGAGTAAGCATTACTTTCCCCTACTTCCTGTTTTACAAATGAGGAAACTGATGCTCAGCATTCTGCGCATGGTCCCACAGCTAAAGCCCTTGGAGATACCAAAGGTCATGTTTTTCCTGCATCAAGCTGCCTGCAATAAGCCAAGACACCATATTTACAGGAGAACACTGTTTGGAAAAAATTCTTACTAGTAGACGCAGTCTTCCCAACCTTAGAATGTAATCACCATCAGTTTTATAGCTCCTCTTTGAAAGTGAAGAGAGTATATCCTCTCAAGCTTGATTTGGAGGATCACTCACTAGCTGTTTCTGATGACTTGCAAAGTTCTTCACTGTCATCTGATTACTTCATGTAGAGAAAAATGATCCTTAATAGAAGAGATAATTTTAGTAATTTAAGTAAGTTAGTTCTTTTAAAAGTATGAAATTTATGGTTGGATCTCAAGGACATTTGTACTACGTCTTGAGCAGATGAGTTTCCTGTTCTTCCCCTATGCGGTGAGAACCCCTGCTTTGTATTCATGCAGGATTTCAGGCCCATAGGTTTTCATAGCTCTCCCCTAGGGCAAGGGGCTTTTATTTCTACCCTTTTCCCAGAAGCGGTGGATCATTGCCTGGGTCCCTGCATGGCAGGCTTTGCTACTCTCTTTCTGCCCCTTAGCTTCTCAAAGCCTTTGCTTTATATGAGAGAAGGTTGTGGGGAAGTGGGCTGTCATCAGTGGGAGACGATCATTACCTGCAATACCTGAGCCCCCAAAAGGGACTCTCTCCTTCCTCCTGCTCTCCCCCCAATCTTTCTTGTGATCACCTGGTGGATAAGAGCTTGGGAATAAGTGCAATGTTCCTTGAAGAAGTCTGGGGTTCCCGTTTATTCTAAACTGATACACCAGCCCATATTTGGCCTTTAAGAATTTGTTAAAAGTTTAGCTGTTTTCTTCTTACCTACCTTAATGGTGGCCAATCCTTCCTTCCATGCTGTGCCAAAGGTAAATTTTATATGTTCTCTTTTTTCCTTGGAGGGCTTTTTAACTCTTTGGAATTTAGTTCATTTAGTGGCCTTGTGTACTCAGGTCTCTAATGGATTCAAAATATTATGATTTTGTAGATTATCTGGCTTTTTCTTGTTCTTAGGATAAGAGTGATGTTCTCTTGAAGCTTTATAGATCCTAAGCAGAAGTGGAACTCTAGATGGTATTTTAAAAATCCTCTGTATTATGGAAATTTTCAAACATTTAGAGAGGTAGAGAGAAGAGTAAGTACTCACCACCCAGCTTCTGCAAGAATTTATCACTGACATTCCTCCATATCAATACTTACACATCTACTTCATTATTTTTAGCAGCAGAATAGTATTGTATAGTATCAAAATACTTTAGTTTACATAACCATTTCCACACTGATGGCTAGTTATCTCTAACTAATAATAATATTGCATCAAACATTTTTTCGTACATGTTTCTTTGTGTTCCAGTTTATTATTTGGGATGGATTCCTAAAAGTGAATTCAATGGGTCAAAGGTTATGCATATTTTACATTTTGATAATGTCAAATTATCGTTCAAAAAATCTGTACCAATTATATTCCCACCAAACATTGTATGAGTGGCACCAAAAACCTTTATGTAACTTAAAAATCTGAAGCTACTTACTCTAAAGAAAATGATAAAGCAATTAAGTTTCCAGTTTGATCTATTGAAAGACATTCTCACCATAAAAGCCTATTTGTCATTGAAAAAGAAGGAAGTAAATATTGGTCTTTATTCTTTTAGTCTAGTATTTACAGCTGAAGCTATTTGCTATTTAAATGCAATTCACCAAAATTTAGTGCTTACCACATGAACAACACTTCTGTTTTCTATTAGCTCCCTATCCTTTTATATCAGTGACTTTAGTAATGGCCCTGATGATGTAGCTCATAAGTAAAGAATGTACGTAACTCTTGGCATTAAAGGAAAAGTGGCTAAATGACATTCTGTAGCTTCCAGTTTAAAAAAAGAGAAAAACATCAAACACAGATTTGCTTAAATTCTTATACTTCTGATTATTTTAAATTCTAGCACCTCATATGTAAGTTTTTTTCATTCAAAAATATTTATATTTAGATCCTATAGTATGCAAGTGTATTCTGCTATGTACTGAGAAGAGTAAACATTAGCTATGGTTCCTTTTTCTAAGAACTTTTATACATATACTTATGTATATTTAGAGGAATCTATCCATCTATTCATCCATCCATCTAGTCATCCACTATTCATTCAATGAACATGTGTCTCTAGTGTTTATTCTGTTGTAATAGTGCAGTGGGAACTCAAAGTTGAATAAAAGATGGTCCCTGTCTTTAAGGAAGGACAATCAGTGAGAGAAATAGACATGCTCATGCCTTACTAGGGGATTAGAGAAGGCTTTCCAAGAGAGGTGGAATTATAGATGTTTGAAGAATATATAGGATTTCAACAGACAGTGTAAGAGACAGATCAGTCCAGGTTGAGGAAATATATGTTGGGCAAAGGCATGAAGGTGCAGAAGTGCATTGGAGAACAGGTTGGAAGGGGAGGTTGAGTGATACAGCAGATGCTGAAATTGAAATTTGAAAGAAGTTGGCTAGGATCATTTAGGATAAATAGCATCATTGTGGGTAACAATGGTTAGAGAAGAATTTGTGGAGAAGGAGGAAGTACTTCCTAGGCAGACTGTAGGGGGAAAAAACACGAGAGAAAACAATATGAGTGTAGCTTTGAGTTGACCAGGAGCCTAGTGTTCTTAGGGGGAAAATGAATGGATATATGTTGGAAACCGGAAGTGTCTAACATTGTATCACCTTCTTTCCTGCTTCAGGGTTTTCACATGGGCTATTTTCTCTGTCAGGAATCCTCTTTACCTATAACAGAGTGCTTTTGGTCGCCATTAATAAAAAACCCAAGATGAATGGACCAGAAGCTGGTTTGGTCTTCAGTTCATAATACTATCAGGGCTCTGTTTCACTGTGATAATTCTGGTTCTTCCCTATCCTGTGTGTTGGCTTTATTTTCAAGCTGGCTTTTCTCATAGTAGAGAGACGGCTGCCACTAGCTCCCAGGCTACATGTTCTTGTTTACATCCAGGAAGAGAAAACAGCTCTTTCCCTTTCACCTTCAAACAGAAGTCCTGACTTTCATTCCGATTAATCCAACTTGGGTCACATGCCCATGATGAACCAATTACTTCAACCGGAATGAAGTCTGGCATGAACTGCTTGGCTTAAGCTAGTCCAACTCTGAACCAATCACTATGGCAAGAAGATTTGACTGGACCAATCTGGGCCCAGTCCTTGAGATGGGGGAGGGCTCTATACCAGCCCAAACCTGTGGCTAGTGTACTATGTGTGTAGGGGTATGCGGGGTGAGGGGTATGGAGAGAAGCAATCACAAAGTCTACTGCATTGCTCCACTAGATTACCTAGCTGACTCATATTCTTTCTTTAGTTCTTACCTTAAATGTCGGGTTTGCAGAGAGGCTTTCCCTGATCTCTCAAACTAAATTAGAAGCTTCCTCGTCTAATGCATGGACCCCTCTAATTTTCATAAAACTTATCACCTTTAAGTGATACACCTATTTGTGCATTTATTTGTTAAAAGTCTCGTTCCTCCATTAGACTCTAAGCTATATGAGAGCAGGGACCTTGAATTTTTCTTAGCATAGGTCCCTAGCTGGCACATAATAGGCACTCTATGAAAAAGTGTGAAGTGAATGAATGGATTCATCTCAACTCCTATTCAATAAGGAGAAATCTTACTTTGATCAGCTTCAAAATTGCTATTGTACAGGCAGGGGAAACATAAAAGTGAAATTAAGCTTAGAGCTTTGTTACAATGTGATCGAAAACTGATAAGTATCACCTGCAACAGATAAGGTATTCCAAGAATTACATGGTTTAAAAGACTCAATGTTATTGTAAATGACACTGTCAAATGCCAGTTTTGCATAAAAAGTCTTGTCATTTGTAATAATATTCGTTCCTACTTTCTTTTATAATCAAGGTTATATCTCACAGCAGAGCAAATTTTAAATACACTTACACAGACCAGAACTATCTTGCTTTTCTTATAATAAATTATCTGCATCAGAAATGCACAATCAGGGCTTCCCTGGTGGCGCAGTGGTTAAGAATCCGCCTGCCAATGCAGGGGACATGGGTTCGAGCCCTGGTCCAGGAAGATCCCACATGCTGCAGAGCAACTAAGCCCGTGTGCCACACCTACTGAGCCTGTGTTCTAGAGCCCGCGAGCCACAACTACTGAGCCCGCGTGCCACAACTACTGAAGCCCATGCACCTATAGCCTGTGCTCCGCAACAAGAGAAGCCACCACAATGAGAAGCCCACACACTGCAACGAAGAGTAACCCCCACTTCCTGCAGCTAGAGAAAGCCTGCACGTGGCAATGGAGACCCAACGCGGCCAAAAATAAAATTAAAAAAAAAAAAAAGAAATGCACAGTCATGGAACCGGGGCTATAAAGAGGCTTTTATATGTGCTAAAGAAATGATTATAAGCCAGTAGAACTGCTGTCATTCAAAATATACATTTTGACTCCTGACTGTTTCAAAATTTATTTTCATATTAATTTTGGTACAGTTTTCAATTAGAGGGATTTAGGAAAAATCAAGTTTCAACAGTTTGAAATATTCATTTCATGAAGTGTAGGTCTACTCTATCTATCAAACCTAAGCATCTGGTTAAAGATGTTTGGAAAATCCACCTATAGAGCATTTATAAAATTTGGTCAAATTAATTGGACAGCCTTAACATTACTATTTTCTCTGCTTTCGGTGGGAATTCTCATAGTTGTTTTGGTCCTGAATAAACACTGAAGTGTTTTCATGACCACACTAACTAGTTATTGATTTTATCACTTTTTAACATAAACATATTTTTGCATTGTTATGCAGAAACAACCAAAGTATCGTATGTTTAGACTCCTATTAGAATATGTGAAGAAATTTATATTTAATTTGATTTCATCATAGTCTTTTATCCATTCTTAACTTATTCTGGGTTTATAGGGCCTGAAATTTTCAACTCAGTAGTAGTAATATGGAAATTAAAGATTTAAGTAGTATTTGTTCCATAGGAAATCTAAAATCAGCGTTTGGTAGGGTGGATGTGGGCTAATCTATTTAGTATAAAAACTTTACTTTGTTAGGCAATCTCTGGGAGTAACACTCATTTGAGAAAATAAATTGTCAATTCAAGTCATCTCCTCCTCCCCTTCACCCATTATTTGCCCTTATTGACTATTGATTATTTCTTATATATGATACTGATTAAAATTTATAAGAATCTCATTACATGAAGAAATAAAGAAAATATGTACAATTAAAGAACTAAAAGGCCCTCACTTGACAACAAGGCATATTTGTTAGATCATGCAAGACACAGGTAAGATGGATTTTTATGTGGCTTCAGGGTCTATTGGCATTTTCTTTTGTGGGTCACATTTACATCACAGTCTTATTTTGTTCTGTTCTTGAAAACATTTTAGACATGTTTGAAATCATTACACCCTTCACAAAACTGAAACAGGAAATAGGCTTTTCTATGAAATATTTCATTTTTTGAGAAGCTCCTGGCTGTTTCCCAAATTTAAGTTGGGTTTTTAATATCCCACTAAGAAAACCAGCTCGCCCTGGTGAGATGAAAATAGACAGTAGGCCGGCTGTGTCCCAGTCCTATTTCAACAGGAGCTTGGGATGACTGCCCAAGATTTCCGTGTCTCCGTTTCTTCATCTGTAAAATGCTTTGTGGAGGTGCTCAGTGTTTGTTGAATGAACGAATGAAATAATAATAACCAACACTTACTGAATGCTCACCACAGGGGCTAGGCACTTTACACACATTATCACACCGAAGCCCTATGAAGTAGATGCTGTTATTAACTCTATTTTATAGAGGAGAAAGGAGCTTAATTAACTGGTCCAAAGTCACACAGCTAGCAATGTGTGAAATTTGAATCCAGGCCATCTAAACCCAGTGCCTGTGTTTTAAACATGCTACATCTGAGTCTTCCCCAGGTTCCAGGAGCAGAACATCAGCTAAAGGCAACTAACAGCACCCCAGCTATCCTCTGCCTTGTGAACCCATGTCTGTGCTGTGTTGTGTTACACCACAGAAGAAGAATTTGGCAGGGCTGGAATCTCTCACCATGTGGTGTCAGTAATTTTGGGTGCAGAGAAACTCCTTTACCTTTTGTGTCTTGAAGATTGCATAACTAAGATCCTTCTAAACCAAAGAGACAGAGTAATTGACCTCAAAATATGTACTGCCCTTTGATCCCTCTGGGGGTAAGTGAGGACCAGAGAGCTAAGTAATACTGCCATCTCTTTCAGTAATCTCAATATAACACTCTCAAAAAGAAATTCGACACCTGGCAGAACAAATGGCCAATGGATGCTTCAGATCCAGATGGTGGTGGTTGGAAATTTGGAGAAGGAGACCCCACTACAGTTTATCGAAGACACAGAGTATCCTAATTAATATTTAGAAAGTGTATACTTGGACATGGAGGTTGAGTTTATATGACTCTGAAAACCTTCATTTCATTTTGAAAACAGTCAGTGCCACAGAGTGACCTGACTATGTGTAGTTTGAGATGAGATTCTACACTTTTCCTTATGGCTTAGAAATACATTTTTGTTTTGGAATCCTATTGAAATCTGATTTATATAGTGAACACATTCTGGGGCATAAACTGAGTATTTTACCAAGCTGAAGTTAAGTAAGAGTGACTCCAGTCATGGGTGTCAAGGGTGTGCTGAGGCAGAGCTAACCCTGTATGTCTTGAACAAAATTGGAGATGCTACTGCACGTGTGAAAGGTCAAGGGGAACTCACAACCTATTAGGTCAGGCATGAGAAACAGCACAACCAAGCAAATCTGTATCTTTCCTAATCTATTTTTAAAATTTCTTTTAAAAAATGCAGTTTGGCTGAGAGGAAGAGAACAGAGAGACTACCCCAATGTACAAGTAGGAGAGAGAGGCACGGAGTGGAGGAGAGAACTGTAAAGAAAACAGAAGTGGATTTTTGTTTTCTTAACCAGAATCACATACCTAAAGAGACTAATGCTTCATAAACTCTCAAAAGTACCTATCAAAACACAGAACACATTTTAAATGCCCAACTCTGCAAAAACAACCCCCCCCCCAAACTCTTAAGACTGTGATATAAGCCAGTAGGCAGCAAAATACTCTGTTAATTTTGGAAGCCTACCTTATGTCATTGGAACACAGCAGAATGCTGTTTTAATGGCTCTCTTAGCGTACCCCGCGGTGTTTTGAGTGTTGGATGACACAGTATCTTTCTGGTGTAATTGTACATTTCCTTGCTTCCTTTCGTTTCTATCTGTCAAAATAGAAGTATTCTAATGTTATGCATATATATATATATATATACACATACATATATATATAAATTTAATGGTTAATAATGGAACAATTTAGTCTGCTCCAAACATTTTTAAAACTCGAAGCAAAGCATACATAAAATATTTTAAAATTTTTCCATAGGAAACTTTAAAAACAGTTTTCTGTGTTAATAATTTAGCTTCTAAATTAGATTCAGGGAGAGAGGTTTTAAGGTGGTTATTCAAACCATGTACAATGCATAATTATTAAAATGGATGTAAAAAATAGAAGTAACTAGCTCTGAAGAAATGAGTTAAATTATGTAAAAAAACCAGTAAATGGCATTAAATCGTTAACTTGTAAAACTGAGTACCATAAATGTTAAATGTACACTTAAGATATCTTAGCACAATAACCTGTATTTACAGAAAGTACTTTTCCTTGTAGAAAATATCTGAAGAGCTGCACTTTAATCACTTAAAATACATTTATATGCATTTAAAATGATGTGTTTGTGGAATCAAAATCTATTAAGAAAACATCTGAATGTTTGATTATATATGTAATTTATTTATTAGGAAAAACTGAAAAAAAAAGATGAAATTGCTTAGCACACTTTAAGGCAATATTAATACTACTGAACTCAAGAATAAGGACAGAGGTCTTACTCATAACATCGTGTAGGCGAAGATTGTCTTCCCTTCTCTCCATAGGTCCTCTTATTTCCACATTAAACTTAAAGGAAATTCCTTTTTAAAAGAACTTGAGGATAATGAAATATTATGATTAATTTAATATTCTGAGTAATGAAGACATTGCCACACATATGAAACTTTTAATCCTGGATCATACATTTCAAGGAAATAATAAGATGACTTTAATACTGAGACTGAGTCAAACATAACTACTGCGTTGTGCTTCAGAAGGCACTTTCATCTTGTGGAGTTGTAGGGCCATCTATAGGAACGTGAATTATTGCCTATGACTACAAAGAACTCTGGTTATTTCGGTCTGGCTAGATAGGAGCTTGTGGTTTTTGCTTCAATTCTCCTTTTGACTTCATATAAATAAAACCTTAAGTAAAATGGTTTTTAAAACTTTTCTTAATGGTCTTTTTACAGTACAATAGACTACTTCTTATGTTATATGTTTTCTTCAAAACTAAAAGTCATGAAAGACTTGCAGTAACTTAAGTCCTATTTGTTAATTTACTTCTGATTTAATATACTACATCATCAACTAATATTAAAATATAAAATATAATATATATACTACATATATTAAGTCAGAAGTAAAAGTTTTTATCTATCAGGAAAATCAATGGAAAATTACATTTATAATGTGTATGACAGCATAATGCCTCAATTTAAGAAATAAGTTTAATTGGGACATCAGTGAGGGAGCATATCCTTTTGAACTTTTCAATTTTTGAGACTATGTACATGTATTACTGTTTCAAAAAAAAGAAAACAAAACAATATTTTATTAGGCTAGAATGGGGGCAATAATATTCTATTATTGTAGCGCAGGTAAAATGGCTTTTTTGGCCTTTAAAAAAATTTTTATTGGAGTATAGTTGATTTACAATGTTGTGTTAGTTTCAGGTGTACAGCAAAGTGAATCAGTTATACATATACATATATCCACTCGTTTTTAGATTCTTTTCCCATATAGGTCATTACAGAGTATTGAGTAGAGTTCCCTGTGCTATACAGTAGGTCCTTATTAGTTATCTATTTTATATATAGTGTAGTGTATACGTCAATCCCAATCTCCCAATTTATCCCTCCCTCCCCGTTTGCCCCCGGTAACCATAAGTTTGTTTTTTACATCTGTCATTCTATTTCTGTTTTGTAAATAAGTTTATTTACACCTAAAATGAAGTACTTTGCAGAGTGAGAATTATAATTTTTCTCCGTTCTCTCTCATTGCTATTTTCTGGTATTACTGTTTGACTTTCAGCTACTAAGTATGGCTATTTCTTTAAAAAATAGTAAAAATCATTCATCTTATGAGAACATTGTGACTCAGATTAGAGAATCCTGAAAAAGTCCTTTAATGTTTAAAAACAAATGTATTATGTTAAAAAAGCATTATTATGTTGAGTTTAGAAAAATGTACTCAGAGGTCAGTTTCACAGTGGTTCTTTCAAAGAAATTTGACGTTTTCCTTATTGGAATATGTAGAAAACAGGTAGATGGCTGCAGGGGAGTTCATTTTCCCAGCTGACCTAATAAAACCACATAAATATCCACTTATGTTTTATTCATGGGAAGACACAGGACATGTACATTATTGTTGATTTAACCTGGAGTTTAGGACAAAAGGTAGAATCCTATAATCTGGTGTTTCTGTGGAATTGTGAAGGCAAAATAATATTAAATACTTGATTTTTTGTGCCAGAAGTTGAGATTTGGAAACTGATGACATCTCATCAATTTTTTTAATTGACCACCAGGCAGCCTAAGTAATGGCAGTCACATAATTCTCATTTGGTTATGTCTCCAAATTTATTAGTGGTTTTTAATAAAAATATTCTATAGACTCCACTAGTGAGACGATTTTGTAAGATAACTCCTTATCTGCCTAGAGAATCTTGCTTGGTTCCAAATGTTTAGCTAAGTACATATCATAGCAATAGTTCATTTTTATTGAGTGCTTACCATGTGCAAAACATTTTACGTGAGTTATCCCATTTAATCCTCACAAAAATCCTTATAATGTCGGCAATATTATTATTTGTACTTTACCAATAATGAAACTGAGACTCAGAGAAGCTAAGAAACTTGCCCAAGAACCTGTTCATATATGTCAGAAATGGTATTAATTCAGGTCTGTCTGAGTCTAAAATCTGAGCTCTTTCTATTATGCTATCATCAGACTCCAGATCTTAAGTTCATAACCAATTACATAGATAATATTTTGTTAAAAATGCATAAATTTATTAAAGATTAAACACCTCTCAGGGCTTTGACAAATTGTCTTTTATTCACTGCATTAACAGGTGGGCCACCTATTTCTTCTGAGGGTTAGTTTTGTTCCTGTACATCACTAATTCCGTTTTATGATCTATTGTTCCTTTTATATTTTCCAGGATTAGATTCTAATCTGTACTGTGATGTTCCAGATCTTTAAAAGTGACTTACATTATAAAGTATTTCACATTTCTAGTTTCTTGCTGATTTTGGGGGGAGTCATTTTCTTTACATCATTACACAAGATTCTCTCTCTCTTTTTTTTTTTTTTGCTGTACGCGGGCCTCTCACCGCTGTGGCCTCTCGCATTGCGGAGCACAGGCTCCGGACGCGCAGGCTCAGCGGCCATGGCTCACGGGTCCAGCTGCTCCGCGGCATGTGGGATCTTCCCGGACCGGGGCACAAACCCGTGTCCCCTGCATTGGCAGGCGGACTCTCAACCACTGCGCCACCAGGGAAGCCCCAAGATTCTCATTTTTATCCTTACACCCTTCTGTGATAAGGAACTAAATGTTAGGAAATGCTTCGGTCTATAAGATACTACTCATTTAAAAAGAATTAAAATCTGAGTTTGTTTTCACAATAAAATGATCAGTAATGCAGAGAAACTGCTTGTGATGAAGAAAGTAAATAAAAATAATAAAACAGCAATTAAATTTTACAGCATCATCCCTGGGTACTTCCCCTTAAAATTTCTACTGCATTATTTTGCACTGATTCATCAGTCACTGTCACTGTTCTACAGTTTCATACACTCCTCTTTTGTCATCTCAACTACTTTATATTTTCACTGGAACATCTTCTAGGATTTTGTTTTTTAGATTATGATCCTGAAGATCTTGGTATTACGAATAAATTAGCACTCAATAAATGCCTACTAAAAGAATGCTCAATCATTTATGTGTGAAAGGAGGAATTAACTCCATCAACTAAGAAATAGGATTTATTTATTTCTGAGTCAAAGGAACAAAATGGAATTAATTCCTTTTTTTTTTTTTTTTTTTTTTTGCGGTACGCAGGACTCTCACTGTTGTGGCCTCTCCCATTGCGGAGCACAGGCTCCGGACGCGTAGGCTCAGCGGCCATGGCTCACGGGCCCAGCCGCTCCGCAGCATGTGGGATCCTCCCGGACCGGGGCACGAACCCGTGTCCCCTGCATCGGCAGGCGGACTCTCAACCACTGCACCACCAGGGAAGCCCAATACATTTTTATAATTCTAAAATCCCAGTGTACTTTCAAAAACGTGTGCCTCCTTAAGAGCAAACACCAAAGGATTAATTTATCAACAGACTTAGCATTTTCATGGAAAAATCATGAGAAAGAAAAATGTTTATTAAATTTTATTAAGGCAAAGTCTTAGGCTACAGGGTGGGAGTAGATCACGGCTCTCCCTTGCCCGTTTTTGTAATGGAAGTGGAAAGAGCATAGAAACCTTACAGTCTTTGGGCACAAGAGTATCACACTCTTCCTAAGAAGCTGCTAGAGTTTTGGTGTGTGGGCGTGTTATCCAGGCTACTAGTCCTTCATTAGCAACCCAAGAACGTTGGTTTTACTATGTAGTTTGTCTTTCTGTGTTAGATTTATTTGCTATCATTTGCCACCTATTATAGGCACATATTATTTGGATCTAGACAATCTGGACTAAACCTTTTTCCATGAGAGGAAGTGAAGGTATAGAAAGATGAGTACCAGAGCCCAGAGCATTTTTCTATTTAAATTCAATTTTTTCCCTTCTTGAGTCTGGTTTTGGGATACAAAATAAACACCGGGTGAAGCTAGCAATAAAACTTACCTCTACAGACCCCAGAAAATATTCATGGATTCTACTGGTACACATTCGATTTATAATTTAGACATAAATTTTGTTTTGGTTGATGACTGAAGTAAGGTCTTCTGCAAAGGGCCCAGGATATTCCTGACTCCTACAGCTGCCCCCTCTCACACCACCAAAGTACTTGCTGAATTTCCTGAAGCTGGGACAGCAATTAGACCCATAAAAATGAAGTTCATTAATGAAAGCTAATTGAAAATTAATTCACCGCGACGCCAGGGAAGAGCTTGTATTTAAAATGTTGTGTTGTTAGCGAGCGAGTCTCTCATCATGAGAGCATGGCAAAAGACTTCAGAATGACGCATAGGTTAATGAGGTGGTGAAGCCTCAGAAGAACAAACTCCTGTAACATTGAAATAGCCACCAGGCTTAAAACGGCTGCCTTGCCCCTCCCTCTGACTTCCCTTTCTGCCTCATTCCACCTACTTGTTTCACCGTCACTGGACAGAGCAGACCCCATGTTGTTATCCCTTCCCCCAACAAGTCTTTCCTAGAAGTGAAATTCCACAATAATCTCCAAGTTTTGATTACTAACTATGAATTTTGCAAATGCCACTTTATCTACTCTACAGACTCTAAGGAATACACTTTTTCATTTTTAAAATATTTATTATGGAACATTTCAAATCTATATAAGAGAGAAAATGAAACCCCCTCACCTGGCTTCAACAGTTAGCTACCAGGAACCTATTTTAAACCATATTTTTGTAAACTTGAAAGAGCAAATATTTAGACTTACAGTATTTTCTTTCTTACAAAATAGATATTGTATCGTAATTAGCTTGCTTTTATTCTTTCTTTCTAATTCATCTAAAAAAATATTTGTTAAAAGTATTCTATGTGCAAGATGAAACTAAGAAGGATGGGGCATTTATTCCTTTTAAAATTCCACCTATATCTCTTCTAAAAAGTCATCTAGGATCCTCTTGAAGCATCTTTATATGCAGATAGTTTCTAATTGTATATTTATATTTATGGATTTTTTTTTCTTTGTTAGGTCTCAGCCCTCATTAACATTCGACTGTCTTTTGGGCACTCCAAGTGGGATTGTTCTCCATGAAAATATCTACATACATATTTTCACTTTGCTCTTAACACAATTCATAGCTATGCTAGTATTAAAAATATTGGTAAACCGGTATGTGAAAAAATCTGATGAATCACTGCCTTTCCTCTCTATAGTATTATTTTATTACTTTTGAAAATGATAAATTAAGGGAAGAATTTTGAAGATAAGTCCTTTCTCTCCATTTCGTTGTTGCTAGAGTCAATTTGTATTTCCTTTATCGTCTGTTCTTTCAGCAAATCTCATCTCTCAGCTTGTCCAAAATTTATTATGCAAGTATTCAAGCTTCAGTCTCAATCCAAAGAAGATAATAAATACAATCTCTTTGTTATATCTCTTAGAAAGTTTTTAAGAAAGCTATTCAAAACTATCCAACTATTCTAGAACTCTTTAGTACATTCTTTCAAGGTATGGAGTTTCCACATACTTTCACGGTAGAGCAGGGCCCTCTTAAAAATTCCTTCTTTCTTCACATCCTCCTGTGTATGTGAGTTTAATTTTTCACTTCTTACAACAAGTCATTTCAGAACAATTCTGCTTTAGTATCTCCTTTTTAGAATTTCTTTTTATATTCATATTTCCTCCCATATCACATCATTCTGATTTTCTCAACTAAATGGTTTAGGCAAATATATATTTATGGTATTGCTGTACTGTTATAATGATTTGAAATAGGAATTTTTTTTTTTTTTTTTGCGGTACACGGGCCTCTCACTGTTGTGGCCTCTCCCGTTGCGGAGCACAGGCTCCGGACGCGCAGGCTCAGCGGCCACGGCTCACGGGCCCAGCAACTCCGCGGCATGTGGGATCTTCCCGGACCGGGGCACGAACCCGTGTCCCCTGCATCGGCAGGCGGACTCTCAACCACTGCGCCACCAGGGAAGCCCTGAAATAGGAAGTTTTTAAGAGGAAAAAAGGAAACTTGACAGAGTGAAAAGTTAAACAGCCTATGAAAACACCCAGCACTGCCCCAGGTGCCGTAAGAGATTGGTATTGGACTCTAACTGTGATTTTGTTATTTATTTAATTGCGGAAAAAAGGTAATTCAGTTTTTAAAAGAAGGTTTGATGTAATACTAGTATCCACAACCTTCTTAGTACTAGAGCCAATTACAGTGGGAAAATGGAGACATGAAAAATACATGGATTATCTCAATTTGAATGTCTATATAATTTATCTGATGTATTTGGTCAGATATTTTCCTCCTTTGACTGAATTTCTTCTGCATTTTACAGTCACTGATTGAAAGGAGTATTACATAGTCTATTTTGGGTTCCTGCCTTGCCCTGCTGTACAAGTATACTATGCGTGGTAAGAAACAATGTGATGAGTTAACAGGAATCATGCAACAGGAAAGGAAGCAGACTGTTTAACTGAAGGGATCCATTATGAGAGGAGCCCAAGACTGGATGCAAGAAGCAGCACATAAAGTTGTCTTCTCCTTCACAGAAATACGAGCTTACCCGCTGCACATGTACTAAATGAAACACATGCACACAACATTTCTTGAATTTGTGCACTAGTCTTTAGTTTTTAAAAGTCATACTCATTTTCTGTGCAGCAAGTTCCTTGGCAGTGGCCAATGAGGGGGATTTTAGGATGTGAGCAAAGTATTTGAATGACAGTATCAAAGAAAATTTGGCTGCTTTCCTTTATTAACGACCAGTCAATTAAATATCTCTAACTTTCCTTAGATAACTTACAATGGAGCTTATAGCTGAGACTTGATCTTGTAAAAAAAATTTTAACTGTAAAACCACCAGCACAACAACAAAAGAATCCTTGGCTTAATTTGAGTTTGAGCATTTCAAAGCTGGTATTTGCAAACTCAGAAAAAAGAGCTTTTCATTAATCCATGATTTTGGAAACAGTTACTCTAACCCACAACTGCATACAAATACAAAAATCCTAATGGGACTATTTTCTTACTAAGCCTGTAACAGTTTACATTCACCTAATGGCCTGGGGTTATGAGCAAACTACTCAATTAAAGAATTTAGGCTGGTTGCCCACATATTTTAGAGCAAATTATCCCTTCACAAATGCAGAACGCCCTATATAAAACGCTTAACCAGTATTTTCTGTAAAAAAAATACTATTCCCTAAATTCCCACCTTGAACCTACTAAGAATTTCCCTTTTTGCTAGGGCAAAGGTTTTATGGAAATATTTGTTTTTATATCACATACCTTACTGTTGGTCTTCCTGTGGGCTTGTGTTTTGACCTTAAAGTGGCTAAGAATTTATAATCAAAACACTTTTAATAAGATATTTCTTTCTAAGTACATTTGCTAAGTACTCAAGCTAAGAACCTTAAGTTAGAAGGTGCAGACTTCTGTCAATTCTTAGATAACAGATCTTCTGCTTGGGGGGTTAAATGAATTTCATGGTTATCCTTAACACTTACTATTTCTTCTTAGGCCTCTTTCATTTAAAAGGGGGTCGGTGCTTCCAATCTATAAACACCTATTAAAAGTTCTCCACCCTTTTATACTTGGCTGCTGGTCCTAATTGTCTGCAGATGGGTGGATCGCTACATTTTTATTTCAAAGGTAGAGATTTGCAAAATGTAAACGAGCCTATTAAAAGTTATAAATCGAGACTCTCAACCTCCATTAAAGGGATCCATGTGTAAATGGGGATAGAACTCAATGTGAAAATGTCTTTTTGTAACAAACGTTTTCACCCACATCTAAGTAAGAGTGCATATTCCCACCAATGCATTACACATGTATTCAATACAAATAGTGCATTACTAGAGGGGTATTTAAAAATTTCTTGCAAAACTTGGAACTAAGGAAAATACGTGTTTGCAAAACATTATTTTTCCCTTTTATAATAGGTGATAGAGATGCCACATAACTTATCCTACATTATAAGTTTTCACTGGGTTGATCAGAAACAAAAACATTTTTTATATTTTATCCAACAAAATAAAAAATCAATACAATATAGACATATAGTACTTACAAATATTTTATTGCACTTACTATGAAATCTTAAAATGTGACTATTTTCAGTTCACCTACTAAATTATTATTTTCCATCCTGGTAAAATTCCTTTTTTAAAAACTAAACCTCAATTCGCAGTGTTGCTTGTGACTGAGAACTGAAATCTGAGCTAGTTGTTCTTGGCACTGTGGTGTTCTGGCTTATCTTGCCTGAGGGACTGACAGTTTATCTCAGATTCTACAGTTTCTTCCATCCTTCTTTCACTAGCATTTCCCCTTAGTCTTGCTTTTCATTAGCCCACCCTGATGGCTGATCATTTCTAATCTATAAATTAAGCAGAAGGAAAACACAAAAGTATGCTTCTTTTATCTCTGGAAATCAAACCCATCACAAACGCAATTTAGTTTGAGGTCTTTAGGTCCAAAATAAAATATTCCAAGTAGCACAAAATGTTGCTACAATCCCTGCACTTAAAAACTAGTCTGAGGGACTTCCCTGGTGGCGCAGTGGTTAATAATCCGCTTGACAATGCAGGGGACACAGGTTCGAGCCCCAGTCTGGGAAGATCCCACATGCTGCAGAGCAACTAAGCCCGTGTGCCACAACTACTGAGCCCACGTCCCACAACTACTGAAGCCCACGCACCTAGAGCCTGTGCTCCGCAACAAGAGAAGCCACTGCGATGAGAAGCCCGCGCACAGCAAGGAAGAGTAGCCCCTGCTCTCTGCAACTAGAGAAAGCCTGCGCGCAGCAACGAAGACCCAACACAGCCAAAAATAAATAAATTAAAAAAACAAACAAACAAAAATAACCAGGCTGAGATACCTTGCAATGGAGGATATAATGGAATTGCTTCGGACTATTTTATTAACTTTGGCTTTGAGCCCCACAATCTGTACCCAGTAGTCAAATCAGGGTTTGAACATCTGAAAACTATATTTCCTTCATCCTTTCTCTAAATGCAATGCACAATTTATTTAATTTTAGGGGAATGGTGTTTTCCAGTTTTAATATACAGACTACAGTGACAGTAATTCAGAGATGGCCCAATCTTTGAAACCGCATTTTCTTTTCTTACTTAACTTTTCTATGTGACAAAAAGGGAAGCAGAAGTTGGGTATCTAAATAGAAACAAAAAGACAGTTTAAGTTACTCTCCTTCAGCTTACAAAAATACATTTACAACCTCTCAATAAAATTTTACTTTTAAAAGCCATTTAAATATTTGTTATCTTTTTCTGAGGAAAATAAGCGGATGCTTTTACATGTGGATCTTATTATGTGAAAACTGTCTAAACCTGCTATTGAACATAATCATATGAATTACGAACTGTGACTTTATTTCTTTTATAATCTTTGTAGTTTTTGCCTTTACTTTTACATGTCTATGTCTGGCATTATGTAACTTTGAAACTACGCCAAAAATATTTATTGTCGTATATCTGGTATTCTCATACTATGTGGCTGAGTTTGGTTTCCAAGCTGGGTAAAACTTATTAGCAGATATAGTTCTTGGCATTTGTTTGAAAAAAATCGTATGTAGTTTAGTACCCCTCCCCCCCCCCGCCCCCCGCCTGTAATACAACCTTTCGCACTCTTCAAAACATGTATGGAGTTGAAATTCCAGTGCTTGAGCTGTCTCTTTTTCCAACTTTGAGTAATTCTTCGGTTATAAAGCACATAAAATGGAACAAAATAACAGCAACAAAAGAAAACAGAAAATAAAAGAATGACTTTAACTGCAAACCAGGACATTTTGAAATACTTGTATGGATGGTCTCTGTAAAATATTTCCCTAGTGTGCAAATCCTAAGAAGCTGGGGAAGGGTCTGAATGATACAGTGAAGTGCTAGTACTTTGTTACATGAACTAACAATAGTGATAAAAAGCAAAATATGTAAGAATAGTTTTTTTAGGAATCTCTTTGCAGCTTGACTAGTAAAATTCTTTAAAGATGTATATTCAGTTCCTGCTCAGGCATAGCACAGTGTTCATGTAGTTCATTCTCAATACATCTTTGTCAACATAAATAAGCTATTAGTATTATTTAAGATGTTTTTAAGGTATTAAAGCATATTTTCTAAGAGAAGGTAAAGTCATGACTCATACAAATATAAACACATATCAAATATCTAATTTAATGCATTGATTAATGAGGGAACCAGTAGAATGTTATATGCGTTTCAAAGGAGAATTCAAAGAACCACATACATGTGGGCAGTATGGAAAGCTAAAATACATTTACATATGATGCAAAACTGATCTACGCATAGAGCAATAATCAACTGCATTCTACTGGATATAATTTATTTGCATTTCTAAGGACAAGAATCATTTGTATTATCCATTTTCTATAATTTACAGAGTAGTGTATAAGAATACTTGCACCATGTACTTTTGATGGTAAAGATTTTAGTATTTGAAATTTAATATAAATTATTCTGTATTTATATATTCATGAATTTTTTTTGGTCAACAAAATTTTTTTGAGTACCTATTATGTGTTAGGTATTGCATTTGATGCTGGAGATACAACAGTGATCCAAAGTAGCCCTCACAGATCTATAGTTTAGTGTAGGAGACAGCCATTAATCAAACAAGCACAAAAATAAATGTACAATTGTAACTGTGAGTAAAGCCACAGGGCCTCAGAGGAGTCTGCAGGGCTCCAAGAGGGTAAAATTTGTAGAATTTTACTTTAGCATCTCTAGTTCCTGATTTTTGTATTTATCAAAGGCAATATTTTAACTTAGAAACCTACTTAAAAAAAATTCTATCTTGCTGTGTTAATTACTCATACAAAACCTAGTAATTCTGCAACACACAAATGTCTCATGTTTACATACTTTAATATTACTGTAAAAAATACTGTGCAACATAAACTTCTGTGTTAATTTATTAATTAAGATTATAGAAGAGAATCACAGTTGGTTACACTTAGTAAAGTCAAAACTAAATCAGCTAATCTTTTGCCAGTTGCTTCTTCTGCAGTCCTTCTGCCTCCCCATACCCAAAGGCCCGCACAGTTTTCCCTGTGGTTCAGCAACCAGTACCCTTGTTCAGAACAATTACATGCAATATTTTTGGGCCCCCAAAAGATGTCACTCTTCGGTGCTTTAGAATCCATGATATCTTGCATTTGGAAAGGCTCTAAGTACCTGTGGGTTACCCAGTGCTGAGGTGTCGCTGAGCACTTTCGTTGCCCATTCTCTCTATTAACTTAACTGTATTCCCTTTATCTTCAAAGATCCAATTAGAAGACTGCTTTTATGAAGCTTAATTTGATAATATACAAGATACAAATGCATGCACTTTTTGAACAAATTGTAGCTATCCACATCACAAAAGCTAAATTTATGTATATGAATGTACCCCTAGCAACAGAAATACACATTCTCATTTGTTTGTTTGTTTTTTTCCCACAGTAGTGGTGATAACTGCTAGCTAAATCATTCATACTTGTCCAAATACTCTTTTTGATCGTATGTGTGAAGCCACTGAAAATGATCCAGCACCTTTAACGCTTTACCTTGTGTCTTAGATTAGGTTTCCTAGAAGCAGATCATCAGATGAGGATTCATGTTCAAGTGATTTATTAAGAAAGTACTCTTGGGGGAAACCAAGAAGGGGATGTGGAAAGCAGGACAGGAAAGAGAAGACATCCAAGCAAGGATGAATCTCAGGCCAACTCCCATAGAGAGTAGCTTCAGCCTGTGCTTACATGGGAACTCTGAAATGTAAGTTATGCCTCAGAATCATCCTGACATCAGAGGGTAAGGGGGCTGGTCTTTCATACTCCTGCACTCATCAGTTCCCCCTGGGTGAGGTAGAGTGGGGGGAGGTAAATTCCTAGAACTTTCCAGTGCTCCTAGAGCATCTTCTGAGAAACAGTCCAGTGTTTGACATTGGAAGCAGAAACACATAAAGAGGTAAAACGGGATCTGAGGCTATTGGGGAGAAACATCGTGGAAAGAAGGGGTAGTTACGGAGTTTGGGATTGACATGTACACATTGCTATATTTAAAAAGGATAACCAACAAGGACCTACTGTATAGCACAGGGAACTCTGCTCAATGTTATGTGGCAGCCTGGATGGGAGGGGAGTCTGGGGGAGTATGGATACATGTACATGTATGGCTGAGTCGCTTTGCTGTGCACCTGAAACTATCACAACATTGTTAATCAGCTATACTCCAATATAAAAAAAATATATATATATATTTGCCTTGAAATATTTTTTATTAAATATAATCATGTATATGCATTGCATTGATA
This sequence comes from Grampus griseus, assembly GCF_964374135.1. NCBI lineage: Eukaryota > Metazoa > Chordata > Mammalia > Artiodactyla > Delphinidae > Grampus > Grampus griseus. The sequence goes on from NC_139001.1 coordinate 56,784,966, forward strand.
GGCAATTTTCCATTTTAATCGATTCTTTATTTTTTGAATTTGTTACAACTCAATGAAAATTTGAAAATATTTTCTTTTTCTCTTTGTCCTGGAAAATAAAAAATTCTTTATATTTAAAAAAAAAAACCAAATCTACATTTTAAAAATATTTATTTGGCTGCATCAGGTCTTCACTGCGTCACGTGGGATCTTTTGTTGCATTGAGCAGGCTCTTCATTGTGGCGCATGGGCTTCTTTTTAGTTGTGGTACGAGGGCTCCAGAGCGGGTGGGCTCGGTAGTTGCAGCCCTCGGTAGTTGCAGCACACGAGCTTAGTAGCCCCATGGCATGTGGGGTCTCAGTTCCCCGACCAGGGATCGAACTTGCATCTGCATTGGAAGGTGGATTCTTAACCACTGGACCACCAGGGAAGTCTCAACGTTGATAGTGTTTGCAACTCCCTATCTGGGCCCCCCGAAATCCATTCTCCTCTTCTTCATGGGCACATGGCTAGCCAGTCTCTCTTGCCAAGTGTGGCCCTGTAACTGTGTTCTCTTCATTGGAAAGGAGTGCAAGTGATGTGTGCCATTTCTGGGCCTGGGATAGCTTCATCCATACTGTCTTTCTCCTCTCTGCTGGCTGGAACTCTGGGTCACCCAGCTTATACTATAAAGATAGTGACAATGACCTAAGGTTTGATGACGCAACATGATGGAAGGACTGGCATCCCTGAATGGCTTTATGGAGCAGAACTTCTTGATGACAAAGCAGTCAGGGTGGACTGTTGGTAAGAAACAAACCTCTTCTTCAAACCACTGAATTATTGTTGGGTCTCTATCACAGCAGCCTAGCTTTTTTCTAATTCATACAAGGTGCTTTATTCTTATCATAGCGTTATATTATATTACATTATAGATCCATTTTTAATTGCTTATTCTTGATTTCTTCTATTAGAATATATATTATATGAGAGCAGGAGATCTGCCTATCTTTTTCTTGCTGGCACAAAATATTCAATAGTACTTATTTAGTGAATAAACAAAAGTGTTGTTACCTTATCCTACAATAATTAAAAATTTAAAAACCACATTACAATTAAAGAACTTACTATAATGTTAAATTAGGGGTGATATAGAACAAATGGAAAGAGTTTAATGATGGGCTTCCCTGGTGGCACAGTGGTTAAGAATCTACCTGCTGATGCAGGGGACATGGGTTCGAGCCCTGGTCCAGGAAGATCCCACATGCCATGGAGCAACTAAGCCCCGTGCACCACAACTACTGAGCCTGTATTCTAGAGCCCGCCAGTCACAATGTGAGCCCACGTGCCACAACTACTGAAGCCCGCGTGCCTAGAGCCCGTGCTCCGCAACAAGAGAAGCCACCGCAATGACAAGCCTGCGCACCACAACGAAGCAACTAGAGAAAGCCCACGTGCAGCAACGAAGACCCAATGCAGCTAAAAATTTTAAAAAATTTTAAAAAGAGTTTAATGAAAAGTAAGCCAAATGTTTAATGAGACAAAATAGTGATATAGAGATAAAATATTGATATATTAAAAATGGATAGAAGATAAATTGTGTAAACTTGAAAAAACAAGGCTGAAGGGCACCTTGTTAACTGTCTTTGCCTATTGGAAAGGTGATTATAAAGAGGTTGCTGACCAACAGTTTTCCATGTCTGCAGAGGAAAAACTAGCAGGAAAGAGCTTAAGCTAACCTGACAGTAATAGTGATTAAACATTAGAAAAGGCTCCAGAGTAATACTGTAGAATCTCTGTCCCTGGTGAATTTTAAGGACAAACCATCTGTCTTAGACATTTCAGGCAGAGCCTTGCAGGAAGAGAGAGGTCTGGATTAAATGACTCCGCAAGCTGGCTCCTTTTCAATTCCAGGAGTCTGTGCCACTATATAGGTTATCAGGGGATCTGGCAGTGACATCTTTCACTCCAGTGACCAGCCGGATTGATTAATTGGCATCTCTTATCTGTAACTTGAGAGAGCTATTTCTCTGGTTGAGGATGATTGGTTGGGTGGAAAGTAGGGAGTAAGAAGACTGATTCCCCCCTCCCAAAAAAAAGATATTAAAAATACTAAGTATTTCCATACTATCAATACAAACTAACTAGAAAAGTTCTAAGATTTTTGATACATTTCAAGTGCTAGATTTTACTTAGTAAGACTAACTTCTATAACAATGATTAAAAGATAATGGTAGGGCTTCCCTGGTGGCGCAGTGGTTGAGAGTCCGCCTGCCGATGCAGGGGACACAGGTTTGTGCCCCAGTCCGGGAAGATCCCACATGCTGCGAAGCGGCTGGGCCTGCGCATCTGGAGCCTGTGCTCCTCAATGGGAGAGGCCACAACAGTGAGAGGCCTGCATACCGCAAAAAAAAAAAAAGATAATGGTATACTACTACATATGAAATAGATAACTAATAAAGACCTACTGTATAGCACAGGGAACTCTACTCAATACTCTGTAATGACCTATATAGGAAAAGAATGTAAAAAAGAGTGGATATATGTATATGCATATAACTGATTCACTTTGCTATACAGCAGAAACTAACACAACATTGTAAATCAACTACACTCCGATAAAACTTTTAAAAAATTAAAAAAAGAAAGAGAATGGTTTAATGCCAACAGTGAAATGACATAGAACAGAGGGAAACATTACTATTGACATTCATCTATAATGTTTTTTTACATTGGTGTTACAACTTTAGCAACAATGTAAGAATGTTATTTATGGATACTGCATTAAAATTTATACTATACTTATGTTACTCATCAATAATCATGTTAGAAGGTCCCTAAAGACAAGCTTTCATTAGAAGAGGGATTTTCTAAGTCTTAGAAGTTTACTTTTTATTACTGAATAATATCACAGCTATTGTTTTGAAGGAAAACATTTTTTATTGGTTTTTGGGTGGTTTTTTTTTTTTGCATTTTCTCATGGAATTGTGAAAAGCAATTCAAATTGAGCATTTATATACTGTGGGGATTTCCAACTTTACTAATAGATAATCTCAGTGAAATTTCACATCTTTGTTACAATCCAAAGATAAAGTTTTGAATTCTTCCAGAAAAGGTGGAAAAACTCTGCTTTTATATTCTAAAGTGTTGTAATGTTTTTATTTATTTATCTATCTATCTATTTATTTTAATGGTAGCTGTTATAAAGCTACAACTCAGTAGGAGGGTTTTTTATTTCTTTTCATTGAAAGGAAAAATATCTAGTCAAATTTGGAAGGAAATATTGACTACTCTTTACATAATGAGCCTTGAAAGTAAATGTTGCTCTTAAACACATGAAGTGATGATCCACCGCCCTCATAATTAGAAAAAATACAAAACTATGATGAGATACCATTTTTAAAAATTGAAGTATAGTTGATTTACAATGTTGTGAGATACAATTTTTTAAAACTATCATACTGTCAAAAAAAATTTTTTTTAAATGGCTTTCCAATCTGGCTTCAACCTTTTATTTTTTTAAAATTTATTTATTTATATTTGCTGTGTTGGGTCTTCGTTTCTGTGCGAGGGCTTTCTCTAGTTGTGGCAAGCACGGGCCACTCTTCATTGCAGTGCGCGGGCCTCTCACTGTCGCGGCCTCTCTTGTGGAGCACAGGTTCCAGACGCGCAGGCTCAGTAGTTATGGCTCACGGGCCTAGTTGCTCCGCGGCATGTGGGATCCTCCCAGACCAGGGCTCAAACACGTGTCCCCTGCATTGGCAGGCAGACTCTCAACCACTGCACCACCAGGGAAGCCCTTAGACTCTCCTTATACTTTCTACGTGGGCTATAATTATGGGTTATAATTAATATTTATAATATGAAAACACACCTCAAAACAATTTTAAAATATCACCCTATGTAAAGACCACAAGTTATTCTTTTCTCCTTCACCTTTAAAGTATGAGGTCCTTGAAGCCAGGGATCCTGTACTCTTTCACCTAGAAGGATAGAATGGGAAAAAAATACACTTAAAAATTATTATTTTAATTATAAAAGTAATATGTGCCATGCATATTTCAAATTTGGTGGTTATGTTAGAATTGACCTTAAGCAAGTACCGATTTATACTTTCACCAACAGTGTATGAGAGTACACATTACAGAGTATATCTCAAGCAGACTATCTGAAGTGTTTTACTCCATCACCTCAGAGAAATAGTCATAAATAAATTTGGCTAAATAATTTAGATGGAAAATAAGAACAACTTACTGTATATAGGTAGAATTCCTAAAGGAAACATAAGATCTCTGAAGTACTCTGAAATGAGTCATGTTGCAAAAGGTTGAGAGTGAAATTTAAATAGCTTCAGTGTAGGAAAAAATGGAGTAGATCATTCTAGAGTGAGGTTATCTGTAATAGAAATTGATTTCCAAAACAGTAACCTACTTTTCAATAGAGCAAACAATATTTCTAAGGTAAAACAAAGATAATTTGTTCATAATCATCTATTGTGGAGGGCTAAGGTTTGATGCTAGAAAAATTAATACTGGAGGTATTGAAATATGGCATCTGTAAAAACAACTGAATATAAAGAGAATAATTTAAATGCTATGCATAGTTATAAAAAATAATCTTTCAAATTCTTCCATCAAGTTTTGATCACCAGTTCCAATGTGAGTCATATTGGAGCCTAACGCAAAGGAAAAATCAGTAGTACTGATCCCATCGTTAAAAAAATTTTTGATATTTTGTTCATTATGGATTTTTTTGCACTGATTTTTTAAAAAATATTGAATTTATATTGATTACTGAGTTTTTTGACACCTCCCTATAGTTTGGACCTAAGGCAAATGTCTCACTCACTTCATCCTAGTTCCAGTTCTTTTGATCACCCAAATAATAAAATAATGCTAAAAGAAGAGAAACAAATCATTTAAAGCCTCTCTTAAGCACCATTTTCTCAATGTTTCCAATATTCTATGCAGAGATATTAAAATGAGAAAAAATAGAATTGATGAAATTGCTAAATTAAAAAAAATTCTTACAAGTCAGCAATGTATATATATTTTATCTGTATTTTATATATGAAGAAATTGAGGCTCAAGGAAGTTAGTACTTTGGTTGTGACACACAAAGAATATGAAGCCCAGCCAAGATTGAAACCCTCTATCTGTCTTTTATCAGAACCCAAATTCTTTCCAATACACTGGGTTCTTTCTCAGGGAATTAATGACATTTGAATTAAGTCGTGAAAGAAGAGTAGAGATTTGCTAGGAGTAGAAGAAGAGATAAGACATTTCAGGCAGTTGGGGAAATTGTGGATAAAGCCTGGAAGTAATGTCCAGAGGCAGATTTACCAAGAAGCTAAGGAGGTTGATGTGTCATGACTCCTTGGAAGAAAATGTTAATAAAGCTTCTTGATAGGGACTCTAATGACGTGCTCCCCAAATTATTTATTTTCGCAAAATTTGCCCAAGTAAGATGTTTTAACTCCAACCAGTGAAGACTGCTGTGTCTTTCCTTTCTGGCTTTCCCTTCATCACACTTCCCCTTGTGTTAGGTGGCTTTGCAATTGCTTAGGCAGTTTTGGGATCCAGCTTAGAGGTAGTTGATTTGGAGATATGCTATTTTAGGTTTAGTGGGATATATTTACATGGTTCACAGCCACTCCTATGGTTATTGCTAAGCACTCAGGGTAAGAATAACCTCTCAGCATACTTCAATTGCCTGTTCTACCTGCTCACTTGGCATGGTGGTATGAAGGTGCAAGGCCAGAGGCTAACACAAGATGAGTGGTACCTGGATGGTGGGAACAGGCTGTTAGTGGAGGAGAAACAAGGTTTGCAACATATGGAGCTAGAAGATAGTCTGTGGAAAATTCTTTCAATCATCAGATGAGTAAAATTATAAGTGGAAAACTGAGTTCTCATGAAGAGAGTATCCTTTTGGAAGCAAAAAATTTAAACTGAAGATTCACAAAAGCTTCAAAATATCAAAAACTTTCTCATTAGCTTGGAATGTATACTAAAACTGCCAAAATCATGAAGAAAAGAAAGCATTCATTAGAGCCAAGAAAATTTAGATGATTAAAATGACAACAGAAGAGATAAAGATTATGAGAATCAGGGCACTCCCAAAGAGGAAATGAAAAAGTAGGAGAAATAGAAAATAGTCAAGCAAAATACAATCTGTATAGTCAACAAAGGTTCGCAGCAGTTTCATGTTGATGACTTCATTGACCTTAATAAGGACCATGGTCTTTTATTATGGCCCTATTGCAAAAAGTAATAATGTCATTCAGTACTTCAATTAAAGAAAATTTTTTCCTTCAAAATTGTGATTCCAATAACATTTATACAGAATCAAACAGAACATAAAATGGGCAAGAGAGATGTTTCTCAAAAAGATATTTTGAAAAAAAAAGTTTTAAATAGTCATACTCTTATGAGATTCTAGCTAGTTTATGCCAAGGCAAAAAAAAGATCATAAACATTGTTTTGTTTGTAAATTATTTTCAACAAGACAGACATTACTTACACGGGATGGGTTTTCAGACTAAATGAATATATCGAAAGCCCTCAAAAGCTGTGACTATTCTATGGAGCACAAGACAACTATCTTTTCTTAGATTACCCATAAATCAAAAAACAGCTGAGTAAGAACATTCCATATTATTTTGAAGAGCTGAAAAGAGTAGTTGAGGTTATTGCATTTTTAAGGGAACCTTCAGAGGTCATGATGAAACAATAATCATGATTCAATTAACAGAAATTTAATGGGAATCCTAGAAATAATTGTTAAATTTAATTAATTTTTGCATGAGAACTTGGAAAAATGCCCAAAATAGGAAAAAAAAGTAACAGTTTATGAAGAATGAATAGAAGTAATGGGAAAATATTTATATAATGGAAGGGTTAACAGATAAATAAACCAGAAACCAAATACTACTCCATTAGTTGGCCATTATTGTGCTCTACTGCTGTTATCGAAAACTCTACGTATAGTTTTAAATTTTTTCACTGACTGAAAACCAGCTTGTGGCTTTATCCAACAGTGTAAAATAACTTTTGGAAATAGTAACCTGTGGTTGAAAACATTCATGGAGTGTTGTCCAACAAAGGTGAGGAAAAGGGCTCCCAGCAGCCTTTAAAGAATGTTAATAAGTGTGCAGGATATACACCACATGCAGCTCATTCCTTTAATCTGATAAGAGAAAAAGCTACTTCACAGTTGTTAACCACCTCGGCATTTTACAACAGTTATTTTCATTTCAGGTTCCTCTCACAAATGGAGTATTTTACATAAACATATCAACATGGATTAAAAAAAAAAGTCTAAGAGTAATATAATGGGTTATCCATTATAAAGCTGTTCAAGCTTTACAACATGGGTCAAGAATATTTTACAGACGCTAAAATATATTTTCAAAGATTTGGAAGAAAAACCCCAACACACAAGAAAAACCAAAAATCTTATTCAAAAAATTGACAACCAGCAAATACATCATTATAACTGTAATACAGAAAGACACTTTGAAGTGCTTCTATATTTAAGAAATTGCAATCACCTTATTTGAATTACATAAAGGGGACCATCTTTCTTCATCTTTAAATCTATTTATAAACAACTGAGAAAAAATTCAGATAAAAAATTAATGGAATATGAAACAAAAGTGGAAAAGGTAAGCAATTAAATTAATAGAAATTGTTCTGACATCAAGAAGAATTTGCAACAAAAAAGGTGTCAAATCATCACCAAAAGCAGGAATTCACTAAAGAAAGAGATACATTTCAAATAGAAGTGATGAATAGGTTCTTGGATTGTTTGATAATGCAATTAATGAGAGGAAGGGATCATATGAACACACTGGAAAACGATTTAAAACTCTTTTTGATTAGACACAAAATGATTACTTTGAAAAAAGTAATATAAAACTCATAATGTGCTATTACAACAAGGACATCAAGAATGAGTAATAACTGCTATTGATTCAAAGAATATTTTCAATTAATTACTGCACAAAGAAACATGAAAACCCTGACATCTTACAATGCCTATATGAAAAAACTAACAATCTGATAGTAATTTTCCCACACTTGACAGCCATTCTTAAGATTCATATATCGGGCTTCCCTGGTGGCGCAGCAGTTAAGAATCTGCCTGCCAATGAGGGGGCCTGGGTTCGAGCCCTGGTCCGGGAAGATCCCACATGCCGCAGAGCAACTAAGCCCATGAGCCACAACTACTGAGCCCGCGTGCCGCAACTACTGAAACCCATGTGCCTAGAGCCCATGTTCTGCAACAAGAGAAGCCACTGCAATAAGAAGCACGCGTACCGCAACAAAGAGTAGCCCCCACTCGCCGCAACTAGAGAAAGCCTGTGTGCAGCAACGAAGACCAACACAGCCAAAAATAAATAAATAAATAAATTTATTTAACAAAATAGTACCAAAACCATGAAATACTTAGATATAAATCTAACAAAAATATGCAGGATCTATATGCTGAAAACTTATAAAGTAATGATGAAAGAAATCAAAGAAGATCTAAATAGATGGAGAAATACTCTGTCCTTGGATTGGAAGACTCAATATTGTTAATATGCCAGTTTTCCTCAAAATAATATATATATTCAATGCAATCCCAATAAAAATTACAGCAAATTTTTTTCTAGAAATTGATACATTTACTTAAAACTTCATATAGAACTAGGATAGCCAAAACAATTTTTAAAAAGAGCAAAGTTGGAGGACTCACACCACCTCATTTACTTACTGTAAAGGTAGAGTAGTCAAGATGGTGTGGTAAACAGCAAAAATATAGAAAGAAGAGGGAAATAGACACACAAATATATAGTGAACTGATTCTTGACAGAAGTGCAAAGGCAATTCAATGAAAAAAGATAATCTTTTTAACAGTTGGTGCTGAAACTGTTTGACATCTATATGCAAAGAAAATTTTTAAAATAAACTTCAACTCGTATCTCACACATTATATATAAAATTAACTCACTATGGATCATAGACCTAAAAGCAAAACCTTAAAGCATAAAACTTGTTGATGAAAACTTAGGAGAAAATTTTTGTGATCTTGGGTTAGATAAAGATTTCTTAGATATGATACTAAAGGCACAACCCATAAAAGAAAAAAAATGATAAATTCCCTTCATTAAAATTAAGAACTCATGCCTTTTGCAAGACACTTAAGAGAATGAATAGACAGGCCACAGACTGGGAGAAATATTTGAAAGCCACATATCTGAAAAGGAATACCCAGAATTTATAAAGAATGCCCAAAACTCATTAGTAAAAAGACCATGTCATTTAAAGATGCGCAAATTTTTTGAACAGATAATTTCCTGAGTATGACCTATTTGGTGAATGAAGAGAAAACTGTACCTGCTGTGTCCACAAAGGTAGCACATGGAGATGGTGTGGGCCCTGAATACACTGCACAGGAAGTTGGCCTTTATCTTGGAGAGAAATATTGGGTCTGATTTCAGTATTGCCATAGCATTGGGACTTTCCTAGAACACATGTATATATAAAGAAAACTACTGCTTTTGAATATATAGTCTAAAGTGAAGTTCCTTTTACATTATAGCTAAAAAATATTCTTAAGCTTTTAAGTTGTTCACAATTCAGCTGCATACAGAGTTGCACGGAATCTTACTTATATATACATATGTTATAGATGGAATAATTTGGCTTGAACAAGAAGTTTGGTTTAGTGTCTACTGTTTGGGAAAATTAGCTCTTAAACTTTATAAGAAATGAATTGTATAGTTAGGATTTCCAGTTGTCTAATTTCAGAGGTTTGTCAAGCAAATCAATCCTACGTTTTTTCTCATGTATTGGTTCATGCCTCACAGTGGCAAGTCTTTTCTTCTATCTTCATCTTCAGTTTTTTCTCCTTCCTCATTTCTTAGACCTTTGTCTTTCATTTCTCACATCTCTTTTTCATTCTTCCTTCAAGCTTTTGCAATCTTTTTTCAAATCCCTGGCATTTCTCAATTCTCTGTTTTTATGACATCTTTTTTTTTTTATACCCAGTCTCCCATTGGTGATCACTTGTAAATCATCATGACTTAATATTTTTCCTGTTAGCTACTGCCTACACATGTTTTACTAAGCTCCTCAGGTCAGAAAATTTGTCTTCCATATTTTATGCTTTGTAAAATCCCATGTACTCTTACGACTCCTATTAACAATAAATCTCAGTATGAATTAGCTAAAGCTACATCTTCCTTGTTTTATGTGTAAGCTTTACATGCATACAAGTGAAGACTCAAGTTTCATTAGCTCCCTGATTTGTCATGTGTGTCATTATTTTTCAGGTAGCATTAGAATGCCATCTTTTAGAATTACTGGGCAGCAAGCCAATAATTTATTTTAGCTTAGTTTATATATATATTTTTCCAGAACAAGCAAAGTTTTTTTTGTTTTTTTTTTTCATTTTAAGAAGGAAATGTTCCTTTCTTTTTCAGTAACTAGATTGAGCTCACATGGAACTATCTACATGCCAGGATACTTTGTGTTCTAATTTTAAATTATGCCTTTCAGACACAAATGGTCTCTGGAATTATGCATTATTTATGATAATGGATGAATCTTTAATGTTAGACTTGATAAATGTCAATCTTTATTTTCAGTTATTTCACAGCAATCTAGCCTTTATTTCTTCTTTCACTTTTTTATTTAGCATGCATTTGCTTCCAGAGCATGGGCTGGACGAATCTAAATGTGAAGTGAGCAAACAGGTTGAGGAGCTGCAGTGTTCCTTCTGCTGCACCGCAAGCTCTTGGCTTTTGTTGCTGTGCTTTCCCCGCCTTGTCGTCCCTCTCCTCCCAAGTAGTATCAATCTACGAAACCCAGCTTCAGAGGCAGCTGAGAGTAGCTTCAAGTGCCACCTTCAGTAGATACACGTGCATTTTTAGTCTGGATTCTAAAAGGTGAAGTGATCTCAGCTATAGGACTTGAGTAGTGTGACCTCCCTAGTATCATCCTACTTCGAGTAAAGGCTTACTTGATGAGTCAAAAAGATTTTTGCTTAATAAAAAGGTGTGTATTAATTTTCTTTTGCTGCCATAACACATTACTGAAACACTCGCATCTTAAAACAACACTCATTTATTATCTTGCAGTTCTGTAGATCAGAAATCCAGGCATGTTGTGGCTCATCTCGAGTAACGGCATGTGGTTAGCCTGGTGCGGGGCCCAGGCACGGCAGTATCTGCCTCCTGTGTCCCCCAAGGATGCACAAGCACAGCCTGGGGCTAGAAAGGTCACTCTAGAGGCTGGTTCTGGATGGAACCTGGTCCCCTCCTGGTCCACACGTGCGCCCTCCAACCTGAACATGCCCTTCAAGGCCCAGTCCCTGGAGCTCGGGGTTGCCTCTTTTACATCCGTAAAAGGCCTTCACAGCAGGACTATTGTTTTACTGGCTAACCAGGGGATGGGAATCTTGGAGGGCCATCTTTAGAATTCTACCTATTATAACGTATGAGACTCATATGATGAAAATGAAAAATGTTTTTGGAAAATACATGAGGACACTTGAACAAATGTAGAGTTATACAACATTCCAGAAAGGGAAGGCTCATGTGGAAGGATATTATTCTCCCTGAAATTAATACATACAGTTTAAGAAATTTTAATAAAAATCTATAGCGACATCCATATGGATGAATCTTAACTTTGATTAAAAACATTCAAGACGTGAAAAAACCTTACTCTATGATTCTATTTACATAGAGTTGAAAGACAGGCATAAGCTATATTGTTTGAGTAATTAGTCAATAAAACTATAAAGAAAAACAAGAAAGTGAATATGTTAATAATCATGACAGTGGTTATTAACCCTAGGTACTTGGGGGTTATAAGGGAAGGGGCACTTTGGGGCCTTTTGGGATGTTGATAATGTTCTACTTTCTGACCCAGTGGGGGTTACATGAGTGTTTAGGTTATATTCTGTTTAATGAACTATTCTGTGTGTTTGCTGTATTTCCCATCACAAAAAATAATTTTAGAGGCTTCCCTGGCAGTCCAGTGGTTGAGGCTCCACACTTCCACTGCAGAGAGTGTGGAGTGTGGGTTCGATCCCTGGTAAGGGAACTAATATCCTGCATGCCACGCGGCACAGCCAAAAAAAATTCTAATCTTCTCTTTTCCCCCCATACTTTCTGATTCTTCCTCTACATCTACAGTACCTCATAGAGAAATAGAGATGTTACAGTGACACTAACAATTCAGTCTTTAAAAACAAAACGCTTACAAAGTAGGTTCTTGAGAATAAAAAAAACTTTGCTGAGAGTGAAACATAGCATTTGAACGTATTTCTCTCCCAACCCTGGCCAGATTAGCTAAAAGAAACCTCTGAACTGGGAGGGGTATATGGAGCATGACACGCATAACACCTTCCCCTGGAAGGGAAGGATGAGGTTTGATAGGAGTGGCAGAAAAAGAGAGCATTGGAATAGGCTGAGCACCATTTCAATGGACAGGGCGGGAGGCCTGGGCTAGAAGCCAGGAAAGCTGTTATCATACCAGCCTGCCAGGGCTGCCTGCTGCCTACATTTGCATCATACAACAAAGGACACCAACTCTTCTCTGAACTGCCTGGTGGAGGGCCTAGGACACCTCTGCCATAGATGGTGAAATCTTGGACAACCTGGTACTGTACCATCTTCCTTTCTCCAGTCCTCCCATCCCTAGAGATTTTAGTCTGCAGGGCCCAAGAGTCTATATTTTAATAAGCACTTAGGATAACTCTCATGCAGGGGGCCTCTGGCACTGGAGTACCATTGCCCAGAGAAAATCACTGAGAGGAAGAATCACCGGTGGCACTTGTTAAAAATCCAAATTTTGAGGCTTCATACTAGACATGTATAATCAGAATCTAAAGGGTAGAAGCCTGAGAACTTGTTTTCTTCAAAATGAAGTCCCCAGGTAATTTGAAAGGAAGTTTGGGAAACAGCTCTAGAGACTTCTTTTTCTTTCGTTTTTCCACAATATTTATAATATTTGCATTTTAAAAAAATAAGTAGCTTGTGGAAAAGAACATATTACAAACCGTAAAATACTTTTTCTCCGGCCCAGACTTCTCCTCAGTGCTGCAGACCCATAGATGTTTACATGACATCTCTCCTTGAAGTCCCGAAAACATCTGAGACTCAACATGTTTCAACTGAAATCATCATCTTCCCCCAAATCCGACTCTCCTTCAGTGTTCCCCACACCTCAGTGAGCATTGTTATCCACCCACTGGGCCTGCCAGAAATCCCATCATTTCTGACTCCTTCCTCTCCCTCAATCCCCATTCATTCCACTCTGCCTTATCTAACTCCATTCCCAAGACCTCCTATTTCACTTCCTAAATCGTTCCATTTTCTGCACTCGTCTCCATCTCCTTGTGCCCATTCCAGTCCACTTGAACTACTTACTACCAATGCTAACCATGACCCATAGGTCCTAACTGGTCCAAGGCTGATCCTGTTCATGTTCCCACACTGCATCTGGAATGATCTTTTCAAAACACAGATCTGATCAGGTCATATCCCTTCCCCACTTTGCTCTGAAGAAAAAGATGAAGGTTCTCAGTATGGCCAACCAAGTTCTGCTTAGTTTGGTCTCCCTGCAAACTATGCTCTAGCCACAATGGCCTCCTTTCAGTCCCTCAGGTTTGCACTGTTCACTCCTGACAAAATACACGATGTTCCCTGTTTCCTTTTCTCCTTTCTTCAGTCTCTCAGCCTTCAGATCTCTCTTCCAGGAGACCTCCTCAAGCATGCCTTACCTAACTTTTCTGACCAGATCAGTGAGTGACCCTAATGTAAGCTCTCAGAGCACCTATCTCTTGCAACTTTCATTTATTTATCTAAATAAATGTGGCTCACTTATTTGTTGAATTAGACATTTTTGAATTCCTTTGCCTAGAATAGTTTGTTTCCTTGCTCATCTTCTCTCTTGTTTGATTTCACTTCCTTAGAACCTATTCCAGAACAATTTTTAGGATGAATATTTGGACTCAACTGAAGAACCACCTTCGTTGGCTTTCCCACATCCCCTCTGGCTCTTGTTGCCTAATGATTTTCCAATCTTTTGAAATTTGCCTCTACTACAACACTTAGTTACCTTATATTGTATTTTTTTTGTTGTTTTCTTGAAGGTTTCTCTCACTAGCATCAGTTGCTTTAGGACAGCTGTTTTACTTATCTCCGTATCCCTAGCACTTAACACAGGGTCTTGTCCTCAGTAAATATTTGGAATGACCGTTGTAGCTTGTAGTACAGCCATATAGTGCATATGCTGATTTCTCTGCTTCTAATGTCTTCCCTCACTGTGCCTACAAACTCTTACCACTTGGCAGAGGCAGTGTTAGCATTACCTTCAACGATATATGTATAATTTTTCTACTTTTCAGTTTCTTCATTTGAATACTGATACCTTAAAACGTTGCTGGGAGGATTAAAAAAGTTAATTATTTAATACTCTTCTCTCTCCCCTTGCCAGGCCAAATCTCTTCTCTTGTAGATCAATTACCTAGGGAATTTTGTCTCAGGATTAGGTTTTTGGAATCTCTTGCACCCAGTTAGCTCTTTCCTGTTTCCCTCTCCTGTTTTTGTCCCCTTTACAGTAGATCTTGATGGCTCAATTAAAACTAGAGAACAGGGACTTCCCTGGTGGCACAGGGGATAAGACTGCACTCCCAATGCAGGGGGCCTGGGTTCGATCCCTGGTCAGGGAACTAGATCTCTCATGCATGCCGCAAATAAGGAGCCTGCGTGCTGTAACTAAGGAGGATGTGAGCCGCAACTAAGATCTGGTGCAACCAAATAAATATTAAAAAACCCCAAAAAACTAGAGAACAAATCATTAGCAAGTAGAAAACATTTCTTCCTTGTTCTCTTAGGAAAAGAGATTGTCCTGAGGTGAGGAGATTCATCTGCAAAACTGCACAGGCCTTTTTTTTTTTTTTTAACATATACATGTTATCTATTCTCTTTCAAATTCTTTTCACATTTAGGTTGTTATATAATATTGAGCAGAGTTCCCTGTGCTGTACAGTAGGTCCTTGTTGGTTATCCATTTTAAATATAGCAGTGTGTACATGTCAATCCCAAACTCCCTAGCTATCCCTCCCCCCCACCCTTCCCCCTGGTAACCATTAGTTTGGCCTCTAAGTCTTGCACAGGCCTTTTTTTTTTTTTTTTTTTTTTTTTAAAAAAAAAAAACAACTTTGAAAAAGCAAAGGCTGAAAAAACAAAATGATTAAATTTCCATACCAGAATAGGTGAAATGTTTCTTTTCATTTTCTTTTAGATTTTAAAGTGTCTGACCCAGAGTACCAGAAAAAACTTTGGTTCCCTTCCCTTCTTTTACAAAGCTATAACTAAAGATTTTAGCAGTTAAGCAACTCTACAGTGAATTATCTGGTAGCTTCCAGTATAATAAATTATTATTACCAACTAGATACTATGCTCACTTTCTTTTCTTACTTTACCTGTTTGGTTGTCAAAGTTTAAACGTAGCATATTAAAACGATTATACTCTTTAAAAACTATGGACACTTTTCATTATTTTAAAATGTGTATGTAACTAAATAAAATAGAAAAATGTTTGCACACAGGGGTAAAATGGGGCAAAAGCTTTTACTGAGGTTTCTCTACCCTTCTCCAACATTACCTTGTGTGGTTCAAGTACCATTTGTTATTTAGACTTGTCATTCCCAGTTGACTAGGAGATTTAACACTCTTTAGCCAATGTTTCACATCTGAGGCAAATAAAACCTAGGTGGTTTATTCGTGGGCCTAGTACCAGGACCTGTGAAGGGAGTGTTCTTAAGGTAAGAGATAGAAAATTCAGCTTATGTTGTTATCCACAAGTTTGAAATCAACATCCTTGGACATTCGACGTTTACCACACAATGGTAAGCGCCCAGATATCAAATGACCCTTTTTGGCGTCCAAGAGTCATAAAAGCCTCAAGCACTCCTGGAGTCTAGGCTGAATTTCTCCACTGGCTTGTTTGGGAACCCGTCTCTTCTAAGCGGTGTAGCATTAACTTGCTCTGCTGCCGGTTGGATGGCAGCTGGTCGGGCACTCTTCAGGGCGGCCTCCTTTCCAAGTGCATCCATCTCCACCCAAGCGCACTCTTCTCTAGGACCATCAGAACCAATTTCGGGGTTTTCTTTCGCCTGTAAGACTTGGCAGAACGGGCTCTAAAAGAAAAGAAGGAGGCAGAGGAGGAGTAAGAAGTAACTGTACTGTTAAGAGTCATAATAAATGACAGTCCACCTGTGAGACGCGAAGACGAGCACCCTATTTTGCCGCAGAAGCCACAGGGACAGAAGTCCTCGGGCCAGCCGCCGGCCTCGCCCCTCAGCTGCCCGCCCCGGTCACGGTTACGTGACGGGGGAGCGCCGCGCGCCGGCTGCGGCGCCGATTGGCCGGCGGCGGGAGCGCGGGGTTTGATGGGAAGTTGGCTGAGCCCATCGCTCTGTCAGTGGCGGCTGCTGCCTGCTCCGGAGGCGGGCTGCGCTGTGACGGCCGAAGCTGGCAGAGCTGGGCGCCAGCGCCGGGCTTTGCCCGCTTCTACTTGAAGGTAGAGGGGTCAAAATGAGGGCCGTTGGAAGGGTTCGGCAGAGGG
Source organism: Grampus griseus (assembly GCF_964374135.1). Classification (NCBI taxonomy): domain Eukaryota; kingdom Metazoa; phylum Chordata; class Mammalia; order Artiodactyla; family Delphinidae; genus Grampus; species Grampus griseus. Next base: position 56,801,555 of record NC_139001.1, read on the forward strand.
GAGATGCGCTGAGCTTTTCCCTGGGAAATACGCTTCGGGTTCCCCCGCTTGCCTCTCCCGGGCGCCTCCGCCCCATGCCGAGTGGCCTACGAGCTCTGCGGCGGCGGCTAGTTGAGCTCCTGCCCGGCTGCGTGCTGATCCTGTCTCGCTCCCTGATCCCCTTGGTTTCCCAGCACAGTGACAGGGATGGCTCTGGAGTGCTGGAGACCCCTTTCTGTTTCCCGAGGGGAGTTGGTTCCCCAGCCATTTCTCGGAGATTCGGGGCGGGAAAGGGGGGCAGTGACTGGGTTGAGCTGAGCATCGTCTCTTTGGCCCACCTCCCTGTTCGGTCGAAGGGTCAGAAAGTCCTGCACTAAGCCATCGCTTTGAGTGGGTTCTACCCTTGTCGTCTTTTGCTGAGTTGTGCGGAGGCGCCACGAGTTGGTGAGATCGGGAGGGACCGAAAACTGTCAGTGTCACGCTGCTCGGCCCAGGCGTGTGGGCGTGGATTGTATGCTGCTTAGAGAAGCCTCTCTTGGACTGTAGTCCTTTTTTGAGCAATGGTGGGGTGGAGGGAAGGGCCAGATTGCGTGGGTGTCATAGGCATGGCAGAAGGAGAAGAGCAAATCTAAACTACATCATAGTTTTAATTCTTGAATACAGTGTAAGGGGATTGAGAGAGAGTTGGGATTGGTGCACGCAGTTTTGCTGATGGTGCCCTCACTCTACTAAGTAAAATTTGTGACTCACTGAATTTTCCATGTTCCGCTTTTCCCAGTAGGCTTCTGGTTTGTGGTGCCTAGTGTCGACTTTCTTCTCCTTTCTCAGTGGCCTGGGTGTCACCATTGACAAAATTGTCACCACACAAAATTCAACAGCAGTTTGTGTGGATGTGAGTAAACTTGGTTTTAGGCATATGTTCAAACTGGCAGGGAATGCTAATCTCTTGTCTTCAACAGCCCCCGTAGTTTCATTTTAGGAGGACTAAGTTGATTTTCAACACATTTTTTTAAACATTTAAAATTAGAATTTCAAGTTTCTCCATCATCTGCTGGCATCAACCCATTGCTGTTAAAAACCTTAGTGTTTACATATTATTAACTTGAAAGAATAAAAAAAGGAAGAAATTATATGGCTTACAACAGGTATGATTTATAGGAGAAATCTTTACAATCAAATAGTCATTTTTTGGTAGTATTTAGTTCAGAATGAGTATTGACTTACCATGAAGACCAGAACTTAATCATTGTATAATAAAAGTGCTTTTAGAGATGTACTTATTTTCAGTAATTTTATTTTTGAGCAATAAATATGGTAGTTTGGGATATTTCAGAATTGTCTTTTCTGTTAGGATATTTGAAAGTTAGAGTTATAGAACAAACACTTTTAATCTCAAATTGAATTGTCCAGTGTGTTATAGAGGTACTGTTGATGGTGACAATAGTTTCTACTTAAGTTTGGAACTTGATAAACATAAAACTAAACTTCCTTTGCTGTTAAAGTTTATTTCAATGTAAGAGTCTTCAGAGTATTTTGTTTTATTTTTTATACTGGAGAAAATGAGAGCAATACAATTTCAGTTAAAATACAAACTAACTTTATTTTCCAATTTTAAAATTATGAAACAGTTTCTTTATAAGAAGTTAGAAAGAAATGTGTTCCATATGAGAAGTATTGCCGTACTACATGAGCTTTCTGGTAATAGTAGTAATAATGTCTATAATTTATTATACACTTATTATTTCATTACCAAGTGATATATAATTTCATTTAACTCATGCAGCAATTCTGTGAAGTGTAGATGTAGATATTTTCACCGCTTTACAAATGCTGAACTGAGGCTTAGAGAGTTTAGTTTATACAAGATCACGTAGCTAGTATGTGGTTGAGTCATATTTTGAATCAAGACCTTTTTTATTCCATTATTTCAATATGACTTGAAGTAAGCTCAAAATTTAAGAATAACACATCCCAAGATTTCAAATTCTGACACCTAAACCTGAGTGTGAATAGCAGTTAATAGAAAACATTCAAATAATATGGTGGGTGTTATTATTTAGTGAAAAACACATTAGATGCACCCAGCTCTTAAGGTCATGTCAGGTCCCATAGTGATAGCAGAGTGGAAAGAGACTCTTTATACACGTTCACGGAAGATTTCTTGGAACAGGCCACTTGAGATTGAACAATCTGTCCACTCAAGAGCAAGCAAATTGATTTATGCTTCAGAAAGAAATGCTAGTTATTTGATTCCCATGTATTTTCCATGTGTTGAAAGGAAGCAGAGATGGACTAGAAAAGGGCAGCAACCACAGCAGTAAAAACAACCATTTGTATCGAGAAATTAGTATGTGTCAGGCACTGTTGTAAGTACTTTAGAATACATTATGTTGTTTAAGCTTTTCAACATTTGAGAGGGTTCTTAACTATCGCTCTTTTGCAGATGAAGATAATGAGTAACTGAGAGGTTAATTTTTTTATTTGCCCAAGGTTTCATAGTAATGGGCGACAGGAATTGGAGTTAAGATGTTCAGGTGGCAAGGAGGGAAAAAGTGTTTGGAAATAGAAGAGGTATGAAATTAAAGTTGTAGAGAAATAGGTGATTTATTTAATTTTGTTATGCTTTCGTATCTGTTGGAAAGTACTACTTATACATGTGTATTACAGTAAATCAGGCGTCCCTAACAAATACCAGAATTTGATAGAAAAAAAAGTTGAGACAATGAGGGTTGATTGGCTTTTTGATTATGAACCTGAAAGGATGAATATGGCATTTAATGACTATTACCATAGTGTGTTGTTCTAGAGGACAAATTTAGAAGCACAGTTCTCTGCTGCAGGGATCTTATGTAATTTGTTTCATTAACATCAAAACAATTCTCCAAGCAAATAATTGATGTCAAAGTTGGTATTAATTGTAATATTATGCATACATTTCATATTACATGAATTTTAAAAGTGACGTGCAGTAAACAAGTAGAGGCAGTACTTGCAGACTTCTAGCACCAGTTCTGCCCCTAGCTGGACCTGCATGATTTTGGCATGTCATTTAGCTTCTCTTCCATGCAGATTTAAGGATTCAGATTTAAGCAAATGAAGGAATTGGGCTACATGATAAACTGTACTAACCCTGTGTCTTATGTTTATAACTTTCCACTTCAGTAGCTCTGTTTACCAGCTATTTGAGAATGTCTGAGGTGCTTTTATATGTTTTATATATAAATATTCCAATCTAATCTACAGAAAAACTTAATTTCTGATTTTGAGTTATTAGAAGTAACTTGTTGCTTTTTTTTGCCTTTTTTATTGAGCTGTAATTGATTTACAATATCATATAAGTTTCAGGTGTATAACATAGTGATTTACAATTTTTAAAGATTATACTCCATTTATAGTTATAAATGTTGGCTGTATTCCCTGTGCTGTACAATATATCCTTGTAACTTATTTGTTTTATACATAGTAGTTTGTATCTCTTAAGCCACTACCGCTAACTTGTTGCTTTTTAAAATATCAAAACTAAAATACTGGGTCTGGCTCTGTTACTTACTGTCTTTGGGAACTTAGCAAATTACTTCACTTCTGTAGACTCAGTTTTGCCATTTGTAAAATAGAGTGATGGTAGTATCTAAATGATAAAATTCATGAAAAGCATTTGTTTTAGGGCCTGCTAGAAGATTAAGTCCTTACCAAGTGTTTAAATGATATTATTGTTGTCATTACTTTCAAATATTAAAAATTCTGATTTGTGATAGCTATAAACTGTTTCAAACCAAAATGTGTAGGTCAGTTGTGTACAAAACACTGTGCTATACACCATACATAGTGGTGTATAGCACATGCATTCATCGTATACATGGGATAATGTATACTTTGAGAATATACAGGGCTTCCCTGGTGGCGCAGTGGTTGAGAGTCCGCCTGCCGATGCAGGGGACACGGCTTCGTGCCCCGGTCCGGGAAGATCCCACATGCCGCGGAGCGGCTGGGCCCGTGGGCCATGGCCGCTGAGCCTACGCGTCCGGAGCCTGTGCTCCGCAATGGGAGAGGCCACAACAGTGAGAGGCCTGCATACAGGAAAAAAAAAAAAAAAAAAGAAAATATACAAGTTAAGTGGTTCATCTGAATCTTCCCTTCCCAGCCACCTTTCTTGGTGATTTTTAGCATCTTAAGGTTTTAAGATCTATTTAATGTCTTAACTCAGAAATTTATACTTTTATTCATTAAAGTTCCTGGATTTCCTACAACCACACTTTAGAAATTTGAATACCGATTTACTATTGAAGGATTAATAATATTTAGATTGCAACTTAAATGTGGCTTATAACATTGATTACATTTATAAACTTCAGAAGTTTTCAGTACAGATTATAGGTATTTCTGTTTGTAAAAATCACTTTGTGTGTTTCATAATTAGACTTTTTGTTACTTCTCTAACCAAGAAAGTCAAGATAGGCATGCCTGATGCTAATTCCAACCTAAAAATAGTATTGCAGAGTGAATGTACTTACTTTGTACTGGCATTATTTTGTGATTACATTTATGAGTTTAAAAAAATGTAAGAATTATGGCCTAACTTTTTTTAGGTGGAAATGAAGCAGTTTTATACATTGGTAGTATATAACTGTAACCTGGTAAAACTATGTAAGTTTGAAAATATACTTTCACTATTTCAGTTTAAAAGAATTAAAAATTATATAACTATTGACTGGTAAATTGATTTAGGATATAATATTGCTGATACATTTTTATATGTATGGTAATATTTAATACATTTGAGAGTCATAGAAAAACAACTAAAAAAAGGGGATATGAGATACAGCTAGCTGACATGACAGTTTAACTTGAGGGACGTAGACACAATTTCAGAAAGAAATGTTTATTTGGGTGTTGAACGGTAGTGAACAGACCGGAAGTCTGAAGATAGAGTGGCTTTGGGTAATGTTTCTTCTGAGCTATTGGGTGAATCACTAAACTTCTTTCCACTTAATTTTCTTGTCTGTAAAATGGTAATAATAAAGGCTATCCTGTGAAAAGTGGTAGTATTATTAACTTTAATATACAGAAAAGAAAATTATGGCTCAGAAACATTAAATGATATGCTCCCTGTCACAGGTAACCTTATAACCCTTATTTTCTTACTCAAAATCCTGTTGGCTTTCTATTATTGTAAGGTGATATTATTCTAAACATTGTAGAGCACCCCTAATTCCAAATAACTAGTTTAGTTGGGAGACAGCTGAATGATAGAAATGTAGTACAGCAGAATTTTTCTTAGAAGAACAATATAGGGGACCTACTTTAAGGAACAGAAAATTGAAAAGTGGTATGAATATACACTTTTAAAACGCCTTGCTACTTAAAAAGTCTTTCCAGCTTTATTTTCACTTTTAAATATGTTTTGGCTTGGAAGAAAGGAATTTTTAAAAGGTGAGCTGTCTGCAAGACTGTTTGAATTAAAATTCCACATAAGTGGAGTCCAAATAAATTAATATTTTATAGTATTTTTGGGTAGTATTGCAACATCTAAATTTTATAGTGAATATGCTGTATATTTAACTTAAATTTTAAAAATAATTGCTTTATTTCTAGCTGTGAATTCCTTTGGACAACTGATGATATTTATCATTGTGCCCAGTTTCTACAAATAAAAAAATGGGTGGATTATTTTCTCGATGGAGGGTAAGTTACTTTTCTTTACAGCCAGTTCTTAGTCTAATATAAAAGTGTCACATAAAGCTATTTGTAAGGGTCTCCTTTGTGGTGTAGACTTGAGTAGTGGTTTAATATTATCCCTAACTCTATTTAATTTTTTTCTTTCTTCTCTTATGAGTTATTTTTTTATTTGGACTTTAATGGTTCTACTTGCTATATAGGTGTCTGATGTCTCTGTTTAACAGAATTATTTCACGTTGACCTATGAATTATTTTTATTTCTCTGTTTATACATTTGTGTACAAATGGTTATCTTTTCTTGTTTTCATACTGCCTAAATTTCAGTCTTACTTGAAAGATAGTTGAAATTAAGTATTCTATACAATATTTATGTTTTTATAGGCTATATCTTTTTGCTTAAAGCTTGTCACAAATATTTACTAAAGTCACACTAGGTATACTTTTAGGAATTAATAGGTTAAACAAAATTAAAAATATAGTTTGATTTTATTGGCTAAGTCTTTAGAGGAAGTATCTCAAATTTAGAGCTGTAAAATATAAAATATTCTGGTCAATGCTCTTCTCTAATATAAGAGGAGGTAATGTAGTCTAGGACAACTACTTTGCTTATTTTTTGACTCCTTTTTACCATAACAATGGAGTCTAGCAATACTTGGTACACAATTTAGTTTTTGACCTATTGCTGGAGATGCTTTGTTTTGGATTGGCATTACATTGACACCCTCCACCCCCCTTTAAAACCTTATTAAAGTTCTGCCTGAGAATCAAATTTATCTATTCTTCCTTTGTCTTTCTTGTTAGGTTGAACCATATGAAACTGCCAGTTTTGACTACATAAACAGCAATTGCATATGGTTCAACCTAATATTAACAACTCCTGTTGGCCCTACAATGAATTGATAATCATTACCCTCTTAGATGGTTGAGTATATAATTGGTAATTACTTTTTTCAAATGTTGTATGAGGCATTTTGGCTGGGTTTTATTCTAGGTGATATAAAAAATATCTTTGACAAACAAGCTCTGCAATAGTGAAGTATTCTTAGATGCCCTTTAAAAATCTGATATTCAGAAAAGTACTTTAGGAATTCAGAATGAAGGTAGCCTATTGATTTTCGACCTCCAGAGTCCTAAGTGAACTTTTAGCAATAGTAAATCAGACCATATTTAGTCTTGAATTTTTAAATAGAATTTATAATTATAATAATTTAATAGAATTATTATAGAATTAATAATTTATAATAACTTAATAGAATTCTTTTGAATAATCATATCTAAGAAAATTTTTCTTGGAGGAAAATTTAAACAAATTTTCTCTTAGTAAAAGTATGTTTTATTGGGGTTTGTTAAGAATGGTAAAAATTGAGCTATCAGAGTTGAAAGTACTTCTAGGACTAAAAATTTAAGTTAAGTAGGTACATCTTATTTCTTTAGTCTTGTGTAATTTTGTTTATAGTTATAATTTTTATTTAAGTCTAAATCTCATTTGTAAAAAGACAGGAATACATATTGCTTAATAACATTGAAAAAACTTAATTTTGGATTAAAATGTTCTTGTATGATTATATAAGTCAAAGTGTTTCTAAGTTAGCGATAACAGGTTTTAATGCTGTCTCTTATTTCTGTTTCTATAACAGACAAAACCTTCAACTGTAGAGGTTCTGGAAAATATAGATAAGGTATGTTCTTTGGCTCTGGGGTGTTTTAATTCATTTTAGGTGTTACATAAATATTATTTTAGTACATATTACTTTGGAGACTAGATCTGGTATGGGAATTTAGAGGTGATATAGAGTAAGCCTGAGAACTTCAATGTTAAAATCCAAAGTCTATCAGTGACCTAAGAAGTCTGTGTCAGGTAATAGTGAATGTTAGAATGAAATTTGATCTACAGCATGGTGTAAATCAATGTTACAGATAGGACAAAGTAGATTATAAAATAGTCTGCAACTATTTGTATCAGTTTGCAAACTTCACAGCTTTTTATACTTTCTATCATAAAAAAATGGTTATTCTTTGAGAATATTGAGAGTGATGAATGGATTGAAAGAATCTAGTATGGGTCACTGTTTCAATTTTTATTAATTCTTTTTATAGTCAGAGTTTTTTTTTTAGGGCTTATACAGGGAGAATTATTACTTGTTTGATTTAACAAAGACTATTGATGCCAATTTTATACCTCTGATCTTTGCTAATTTGATAGGTTATCAAACATTATTTTTAAATATCTTAATTTTTAATTTAAAAAAGATTTGTCAAATCATAATAGACATTTTTCATATGTTTTAACTTCATTTTTAATTTTCTTTTTCATATTATGTTCTGTTTAAAATATTAAAGTATTTCATTGAATTTTTAAGAGTTCTTTATAACCTCTCGTAAAAATTTTTTTACCATTTTAATTTCTTTATGAATTTGATTTAATAATACATAATAACTTTCTCTTCACAGGAAATTCAAGCATTGGAAGAATTTAGGGAAAAAAATCAGAGATTACAAAAATTATGGGTTGGAAGATTAATTCTCTACTCTTCAATTCTCTATCTGTTTACATGTTTAATTGTATACTTATGGTACCTTCCCGATGAATTTACAGCAAGACTTGCCATGACACTCCCATTTTTTGCTTTCCCATTAATGTAAGTAAAATGTTCTTTTTGTTGACTTTTCCTCTTCCTGACTAGATAGTTTTAATATAGTCAGTTTCTTTTTATTATGAAATAATAATGTTGCAGAGTGAATACATTTGCATTTTTTGCAGTTTGAAAACTGTTTCTTTAAAAAGTAGAACAATTGTTTTAAACCTTTATTTATAATCCAAAATACTTGAAGAATATGACCCAGTGACATTAGTAATAATGGCTCTGTACGGTAATCTTTTGTGATTCTCTAACACATGTTCATGCTCCCTAGGAGTATTGGGCATGGAGTAGGCATTTCAGATTGTGGGTAGTGGCAAGTGAGGAAGGACTTGTAAAACAAAAAGAACATCTGCCCCATGTTGAATGTATTCCATTCATCCCACCCTTCCCCTCTTTTTAGTAACTGCTATAAAGCAATTGACCCTTACTACAGAAATATTTTGTAATACAGCACTTTACGGGAGGTGTGAATTGAGATTAGAATGATTGTGAATTTTGAGAGAAAGTTGAATGAAAAATTTGTTCATTCAATCAAAAAACATTTATAGGTACCAATTGTGTGCATGTTGGATTATAATGGTGTTTGGTACACAAAAATACAGAACCTTTGACTGTAGATCTTAGACTGCATACATTAAATTAAGTAATAAGTATAATGAATATTATAATGGGTCCTTAACACAGTCTGGAGTGGACATGGGAGTCAGGGAAGGGCCTTTGTATTCTTTACTACTGTTGCCACAAATTTAGTGACTTAACACCCATTTATTGTATCACAGGTGTGTAGGTCAGAAGTCCAGGTAGTTTGACTGGGTTTTTTGCTTAGGGTCTTGCAGGCTTAAATCATAGTTATTAGTTGGCCTGGAGTCTCTGGGGGTGGAGAATCTGCTTCCAGGCTCAAACAGGGTGTTGGCTGACTTCTGCTGTATCTCTCTGATTTCCTATTTTGCCCTTGGCTGAGAGAAACCTCTGTTTTTAAGGGCTTAACTGATGGTATTAGACCCACCAGGATAATCTAGGTTAATCTGCCTATCTTAAAATCAACTGAGTAGTAATTATATCTGCAAAGTCCCTTCATAGTAGTACCTAGATCACTGTTTGATAATATAACCAGAGAATGGAAATCCTGGGGAGAGAGAGGGGGATATCTTTAGAATTCTGCCTACCACAGTCTTCCTGAGGAAGTGGTTTTTGAGTTTGAGACCTGAAGGATGAGTTATATGTAGCAAGGGTGGTGTGACATGGTAGGTAGTGTTTTAGGCAGAAGGAAGAGCATATTTGAAGACTCTGAAGGAGGATAGAGCATGGTAGGTTTAAAGAATTGAAAGAAGGCCAAAGACTGGATTATGGAGAAAAGTCTGGATAGTTAGACAAAGGATATTTCTTGTGGGCCTTATAGTCCATGATAAGGATTTTAGGTTTTAATCTAAGAATAGTGGGAAGCCACTGAAGATTTTTAAGGAGTATGACATGATCATATCATTATCTTGAAGATACCACTGAGGCTACAGCATGGAGAGTAAATTAGAGGGGAGTAAGAATGGATCCGGAGCAGCAAGTTAGAAGGTTATTGTAGTTGTCTAGGGGAGAAACGATTGATGGTGATTTGCACTTGAGTGGTGGTAGCAGCATTGAAGAGAAACAGATGGGCTGAATGAAGTGGATGGGTTGAAGAGATTTAAGAGGTAGAATTGAGGTAATATGGAGAGGCTCTTGGTGATTGGTTAAATGTGGGGTGAAGAGAAAGAATTGCGTCAAGGATAAAATTCAAGGTTCATGGCTTGGGAAATTTGGTTGATGGTAGCATCATTCATCTAAATAGGGAACAACATGAGGAGGAGCAGGTAGTTGACCCACTGAGACCAAAATACCTATGGTCTATCCAGATAGAGCTGCCAAGTGGGATGGTTAAGTATGACTATGAAGCTCAGGAGAGAAATTTGAATGGGAGATATAAATTTAGGATTTGGCAGCTTATAAATATTAGTCAAAGCCATCATCTGTTCATTCAGTAAATATTTGGCACCTGCAATGTGTTAGGTTTTGGGCTAGCCTGTTGTGATTGAGAAAGTAGGGAGCTTACATTCAGTTGGGATTGGACAGACAAAAAACGAGACAAGTAAACAAACATAGTTAATTTAGAGAGAGATAAGTGCAATGAAGAAAATAAACAGGTGATGTGATAGAGAAGAATAGGATGCTTTAGGATGGTCCTGGAAGGCCTCTTTTGAGGACGTATTTGAATTGAGAACTAAAGTATGAGAAAGAACCAGTATGGAAAGAGTTGGAATATATGGAAGAGTATTTATATATACAGTGTGTAATAGCACATATATCCATAGAGAGATATAGGAAAGGATTATCCTCAAAATAATAATGGTAATTTTCTCAGGTGTTGGAATTTTAAGTAGTCGTTTCTTTCCACATGCTTTTTTTTGGTATTGTTAGAATTTTTTCCATCAGTGTGTTCTTCAAATTAAAAAAAAAAATTCCAAGAAGAAAGAACGGAAAATGCAAAGTCTGTGAAGTAGGAGAGAGAGTGACTTATGCGAGGGTCAAAAACATAGGTATATCTGGAGTGTGTGATGGAGAGGAAGAGTGATGCAAGGTGAGCTTGCACAATCTACGTCATGGAGGGTCACAGAGAGGAGTCTGAATTTTATTTTGGGTGAAATGGAAAGAGTGTAAAGGTTTTAGTAGAAGAATGGCATGATGAGATCTAAGAAGATCATGTGTGATGTTTTATGGAGATGGAGTAAGAGGAGGACAAGAATAGAAACCGGGAGATCAGCTAGGAGGCTGTTGTAGAAGTTTAATAAAAAATGAAGACGGATTGGACTGCCCAGTGGCAGAAGAGATGAACAGATGATTTGGAAATATTTTGGAAGTAAAACTGAGACAACTTGATGGGAGGAAATGGAAGGTAAGGGAAAAGGAGGAATCAGGGTGATGCTTAGGTTTTTTGGTTTGACATTGGTGGGTGGGGTAGGATCTTTTTCATTGGGACTACTATAGTAAACATTTTTGGTTTAGTCTTTAGGAACTCCTGGTGCTGATACAATTTTAACTTTGTATGTAGGTAAAGAGCCAAAAATCAAGTACATGCATATTACAAAATAATTGTCTCTGCCATTTAAAAAATGTTTCTTCTCTTTTGAAATCTTTTGGAATGCTTCTTATCCCAGGTGTAGTCTCAGATTTCATAATGCAGAGCCCCTTTCCCTTGTTAACCTTCTATTTTTTTTTTATGAAAAGAAGGGAGAAAAATTTAGAAAGGGAATAAGTGTGAGATGTTTAGTTGATTTAAATGTCTTTAAATACTTAAAAAAACTCCATTTGACATCCATTTCCATATAAAAATTGATTTTCTGATTATAGAAGATTTTAATCTAGTTGTAAAAGAATACCTGACAGGGAACTCTCTGTGCTAATTCTAATGCCTAAGCACAGATTGTGATTGGCTATTGTGACTCAGAAGATTTTTTTCGTTTGTTTTTTTGCACATAAATCATATACTAATTGTTTTTAAAAGTATAAAAAACTGGGGCTTCCCTGGTGGCGCAGTGGTTGAGAGTTCGCCTGCCGACGCAGGGTACACGGGTTCGTGCCCTGGTCCGGGAAGATCCCACATGCCGCGGAGCGGCTGGGCCCGTGAGCCATGGCCGCTGAGCCTGCGCGTCCGGAGCCTGTGCTCCGCAACGGGAGAGGCCACAGCAGTGAGAGGCCCGTGTACCGCAAAAAAAAAAAAAAAAAGTAAAAAAACTTAGTTTCTTTAAAAATGTTTTTTATTTCTTCAGTTTGATCTTTCCACTCTTTTGAGTGTGAAGCTTTGTTATCCTTACTGTGTCCTTCTGCCTGTTCTGCATCATCTGCATCTAGTATTTCTTGGCTTGTTAAGCTTCAGAGCCATTTCTCACTTTGTCTCATTCACATCTGTGACCTGGTTCTCAACTGCTGCAGTTTCTATTTCAGTGAGCTGTTGTTCACTTTTGGAAGCATAGACCAGTTATCCAACAAAGAATAGAATTGTCCTTCTGATTGATGACAATCAAAAAAGCATGAAATAGAATACAACAACATGAGAGTGGATGTTGTGGTGAACAGAAAGAAGACTTACCACAGGACATTGCCTTTTGTGTGTAATGTGAGCTCTCGCTCAAGCTTACCGCTGGACTTTTTTTCTTTGGAAACAAAGTTTTGATGTCTAGACCAGGGTTTGCTTAAAGAAATGGAGGCAGAAGGAGCAAGAAAAGGTATTGCTTTACTCATCACTGTCTACATTAATTATAAAGTTTAGAAATCTACCTGACAATGACAAAAAGCGACTGTTGTCTCTGCATTCCCAGTTTCCCAAATGCTTTTACTGGCAGAGAGGTCATGGATTCAGGACTGAGCATATATTGCCTAATCATAACTATTCCCAAATTATCTTTTTTGGTAGAATATCAATACCTGAGAAGATTTGAGATTTTATTTTGTCTTCTTTTTAGGATGTAATAGGGAGGAACTTGGTGAGATTCCAGTCTATTGGTTTTCTGCTTTTCAGATTTGATAATATATTTATATCTCTCTGATCTTTTCAGCTGTTACTGAAACTGAAATTATGGTGAACTGATTTCATAGGAATTATTAAGATTGTGCTCCATAGTGAGGGAAGGTTTGGTTTACATTAAATTTTTGTATTTCTGCATTATGCTGGCAGATAGGCATTATCTTGGGAGTTGGCTCATTTTCTAAGAAGGAACAACCATAGACTTTGTCTCTACCCTTAACTGACTCTGCAAGCAATCTTACAAACTTTTATTCCTGGATACCTTATTCTTACAAATAATAACTTTCTAGAAATTCCATTCTCTATAAGGTCATTTCAGAGACCAATTAGCATAAAATGTTAACCTTCCCAGAGGGTTTGGCCATATTTTCTTTCCGTGTGTATGTGTGTTTTCCTCTTAAAATGAGATTTGAGGGGAAAAAATTTAAGCAAAGGAACTGAGGAAGGTGGTTTTGTCTCCTGTTTCCTTCCTCCTGTTTTTTGTTTTCTTGCTTTTCTACTTGAATTGAAAGCCGTTTGAGGTTAGAGCTTTGACTTTATACAATTTTTTTTTTTTTTTTCTGCACTACGCAGCATGTGGGATCTTAATTCCCAACCAGGGATTGAACCTGGGCCCCCTTCATTGGAAGGCAGAGTCTTAACCACTGGACTGTCAGGGAATGCCTCCTTCCCACTTCCCCTCCTCCCAACCAGTTTGTGGTATATATTTCCTCAATCCAGCTAGGCAGCTAACAGACATAATTTGTAGCCTTTTCAGGAAAGTTAAAAGTTTGTTTCATGGCACTCTAATAAATACAAAGTATCTCCCATCAACTATAGTTGGCTCTTAAAGGAGAAGATATCTGAACATCTCTTGATATTTACTCAAGGGGAATATTTACTCTTAGTTTTTGTAGGTAAGAAAATCATTTTGCAAGCATCCCTTTTATAATATTCATATTAAAATATAGATATTCACTTGATATAATTCTGTACTTAAAAAATTATGTACTGAGACATAATTAAGAGACAAATCCTATTCTTGGATGGGAAGACAAATCCTATTCTGAGATGAGTTCTCCCTAAATTAATCTAAAAATGTGTGATCACAATAAAAATACTAACAATACTTTAAAAATCTTGGCACACTTATTCCATAATTTTTAATGGAAAAATAAGCACATAAGAATAGTCTTGAAAAGTCTAAAAAAGGAGCGGAATGAGAAGCAGAGGTCTACCAGGCATCAAATGCATTGTAAAACTTCATTAATTAAAAGTTTGATAGTGTCTAAATAGAGACACAGACCAAAGGAAGAGATACAAGAATCCAGAAATAAATCCCAAAAGGAATTTTTATTATATATGGTTTTTATGTATGATAAAGATAGCATTTCAAATCATTGGGGGAAAACAGTATTGAGTTATATCTCTCCTCCACCCAAATAATAAAAATAAATACATAAAGCTTGTTCCTTATACCAAAATAAATCATTGTTACTTGTCTAAATGTGAAGGTAATTCTCCCTAAAGCCTTTGATGGTTAAATAAACTGACAAAATTGTCAACATAGTTATAAATATTGAGACCTGTAATCTTTTCATTTTTAGCTTTATATATTGTTAAGTCTCATCTTAAAAACATTTCAATAAATTGGATTGGGCTTGTATAGTTGTTGGAAAGAAAGCACTTAAATTTGGCAGAAAGGACGAAATAAGTAAAAATTCCTTTTTATATGAAGGTTGGTGAAAAATCATCAGAGGTTTATGGAATGTTAATCCTTTAGTAAAAGTGAGGAAGGTTTTATTATATTGATTGAGTTTTAGGTATTCTGCTACATTTTAACTTTTAGCATTTTTAACTTTAGTACAGTAAAAACACTTAGTATTAAGGATTTAAAATGTTTACTGAATCTAAAGTATGATTCTGTTTTATTGAGGCTCCAGTTATTCCTGTTAGAACACCTTTATAATTTTATAGTGCAAGTCACTGGATAATATTTAACAGAAATTCATGCTGTACTTACATTTCACATGGCATCAGTTTCATTCAGAAAAGAACAACAGGAATGATTACATGAATGTGAGTTAGGGTATTTAGTATGTCTTAGAACTGATAGTATATATGAACTTATCGATTTTCTATACTAATTTTGTATTCAACTATAATAATTGTTTTATTGTTTCTAGTAAGTTTTTTAGTTGATTCTTTGAGAGTTTCTAAGTATGCAATCATATTATTTGTAAATAGCAATAATTTTACCACCTCCTTTCAGATTTTTTGACTCCTTTCAGATTTTTTTTCCCTCTTTGGTAATTGTATTGGCTAATACTTTCAGGACAATGTTAAGTTACAGAGAAAATAGTCAACATCCTTAACTTGTTCCTTGGGAATGCTTCTAATGTTTCCCCATTGGGCATTATCCTGACTTTTGGATTGAGACAGATATATATATATATTTTTTTTTTGAGACAGATATATTTTATGTTGAGGAATCTTCTAGCTATTTATATTTTATTTAGTTTTTTTTTTTAAATCAAGAAAGATTGTTGAATTTTGTTAAATGCTGTTTCATCATCTATGGAGATAGCCATGTGATTTTTCATCTTACATCTCTTGATAATGATAGATTATATTAAATATTGAAATCAAATGTTGAAATCTTGAATTCTAGGAAAATTTCTACTTTCTTAGTTGTAGTCATTTTATAAGAACATCAGGAAGCTTTCCTTTCTTTTTTAATGCTCTGGAACAGTTTAAATAGTACTAGCATTATCTGTCCTTTACAGGTTTAGTAGTATTCCATTTGAAATCTTTTGGGCTTGGTGTTTTTTATAGAGGGTAGCTCTTAACAACTTCTAAAATTCAATAGCAGTTCATTTTTTAGGCTTTCTCTCTCTTCCAAGGTTAGTTTTGTTAACCATTCTACAGTTTTAAAGTGTATTTGCATAGTGTTGTAATAGCAGTAATCATTGTCTCATTGATTTTTAAAATTTTCTTTGTAGCTATGATTATTGCTTCCTTATTATTTCTTATTTTGTATATTTGTAATTCTTTTGTGATTGTTTTTATTAGCTGTTTCTTCCAAAGAACCAGCTTAAAAAATTACTTCTTTTTATTACTTCTTTTTTTTTTCCATAGGCTTACTTTATTCTTGTAACTCAAAATGGATGCTTTAATGTATTTATTTTCATTCTTATTTCGTAACACAATACACCACACATGTATTTGAGGCCATGGTATTTTTCTGACTGCTTTAGTTTTATCCCACAAGTCTTGATAGGTAGTGATATGTATTTACTTTGGTTATTTTTAAAACTTCATTACATTTTTTAAAAGTTTTTTTTTAAGTTTTTATAATCTAAGAGTTATTTCCAGGTGGCAATGTGTGTTTGTATGTTTGTTTTTTTGGCTTAGTTACTATTTCTAGTTTTATTATATTGCTTTCAGAGAATGTTGTTTAATAATATTTCTACTTCTTTGGTTTTATTGAGACCTGTTTTGGTGGCATGCTATTTGATCAGTTGCTGTGTTTCATGAACACTTGAAGATATATATATATATATATATTTTTTTCAGAGTTTAATATTATCATTGTAAACTACCTTACTGTGTTATATAGGTCTTCTGTATCCTAATAATAGTGTATTTCTACTTCTCCCTGTATTTCCTTTAGTTTTGCTTTATGAATGTTACGCTTTTCTATTTGATGAGTAAATATTCTTGTAATATCTTCATTGTAGGCACATCCTTTAAAAAATACTTTTTATCTTGAAATAATTATAGATTCACAGGAAATTGGAAAAAACAGATGTACAAGCAGGTCCTGTGTACCCTTCACCTAGCCTTCCCCAGTGGTAACATCTTGCATGACTACAGTTAAATATCACAACAGGAAATAGACACTGGTTCAATTCATAGAGCATATTCAGATTTCACTAGTTTTACATATACTCATTTGTGTGTATGTGTTTTATATTTCTATGCAGTTTTATCATATGTGTAGCTTCATGTAAGTACCCCACAATTTAGATCCAGAATTGTTCACAGAGTTCCTTTTTGCTACCCCTTTGCAGTCATACCAACCCTCTTCCACATGCCCCATTCCTAACCCCTTCCACCCCATCTGTTTTCCATCTCTATAATTTTATTTCAAGAATGTTATAAAATGGGATCACATAGTATGTAACCTTTTGAAGTTGGCTTTTTAAACTCAGCATATTCTTGAGATACATCCAAGATGTTAAGTGTAACAGTAATTACTTTTTATTGCTGAGTAGTATTTCATGGCATTAATGTAGCACAGTTTGTTTAGCCATACACCTGTTAAAGGACATTAGGATGGTTTCCAGTTTCTGACTCTAACAAATGAGGCTGCCATGAATATTTGTGTACAGGTTTTTGTCTGAATGTAAGTTTTTATTTCTCTGGGGTATATGCCCAAGAGTGTAATTTCTGAGGCGCTTGTAAGTACATGTTTACTTTTATAAGAAACTGCTAAACCTTTTTTCAGAGTAGAGGTGCCATTTTATATTTCCACTAGTGATGTTTGAGTGATCTTGTTTCTCTGCATCCTTGGCAACATTTGGTATTATCACTATTTTGTGATTTGATCATTCTGATAGGTGTGTATTGATAGCTCATTGTGGTTTTAATTTACATTTTCCTGATGGCTGTGATGCTGAACATCTTTTCATGTGCTTATTTTCCATCTGTATCTTTTCTTCATTGAAATGTCTGTTCAGGTCTGCTGTCTAATTTTCTAATTGGATAATTAGTCTTTTTACTGTTGAGTTTTGAGAGTTCTTTATATATTGTAGATACAAGTTCTTTGCTGGATATATGGTTTGCAGATATTTTTTTTCAGTCTGTAATTTGGGTTTTCATCCTTATAAAGGGTTTTTCACAGAGCCAAATTTATTATTTAAATTTTTCCTTTTATGGATTGTGCTTTTGTTGTTAAGAACCTCTCTGTATCTATAGGTCCTGAAGACTTTCTTCTTTGTTTTTTTGCTATGCTTTTTTCCTTCTAACATTTTACATTTAAGTTCATAAGCCATTTTGAGCCAATTTTTTATGTAAGATGTGAGGTTCACATTGAGATCCATCCTTCCTTCCTTCCTTCCTTCCTTTCTTCCTTCCTTTCTTCCTCCCTCCCTCCCTCCCTCTCTCCCTCTCTCTCTCTCTCCCTCCCTCCCTCCCTCTCTCTCTTTCTTTCTTTCTTCTGCCTGTGGATGTGCAGTTGCTCCAGCTCTATTTGTTGGAAAGAAACTGCATCCTTTCTAATACTATAAAATGACCTTCTTTTTCTAGTTTAAAGCTTTTTTTGGTGCGGGTGTAGTCTTGAATTCAGTCTTGTGGCATATTAAGATCACAACCTTTATTTTGTGTGTATTTGCCTACTATATTTTTTGCCCATTGTTTTATTTTCAACCTTCAAAAACAGTTTTAGGTGTCAGTTTACATTATAGGGTTGGTTTTTATTTTATGATCCAGTCTGAAAGTCTTTTTCTTTTGCTCTAGTGAGTTTAGCTCATTTACATTCATTGAGGTGAAAGATGTTGGTCTAAGTTTTGAAACTAATTTTCTATTTTGCTTTTGGTTTTTATACCTTAAATAGAAAATCTCTACCTATGTGGTATGTTTACTTTGCTTTGTCCCAGTTATTTGTAAGAGGTTTATGTGAGAGTATAGAGGCAAGTCTTCCTACATTTAGGCTATCTAGAATTTTCCTTACGATCCAGGATTTAGTATGTTAGTTTGTTCAGCTTTTATCCTTCTCCAGCCAACAGGGTTAGGCAACTGTGTATAAAATTTTTCATAGTACAAAACTTTTCTCCCCTGCTGCCATAGAAACAGAATATTCTTTGTAAATAGGACATTTCTGAGTGATTTCTCTTTAAGCCCTGCCTTTTCTGTTTCATTGTTGGAACCAAACTTAGGAGTTTCTGCCTGTAGCATGTGTATCTTATTCTCACTGTAATAAACATGAGTTTTAGGCTTTACACTTTGAGAAGTTTATCTTCCTACCTTTTAGTGAGATAAGCAGTTTTCCTTCTCTGCTTTTACTCTTTTGAGCCCCTGCATGATCTCCATTGTTTTGGAGAACACTTCCACATATTTTGAGGGTTGAGTTTTAGCTTATCTTAATTTTATCAGAAAAGGGATTTGTGTTTTTGTTTTTGTCTCCTTGCTGCTTGGATGATTTCTACGAAGAGAAGGGGGAAATGGAGATTATGCCAGTATTCTCAAAGTAGGAGTCAATAGTAATATCTTTAATATCTTCACAAAACATGTTGCTGTATTTTCATAAATTATATTTAATTATTGGGAGAGCAACATCTTTGTTGGGATAAGTAGAACACATATTCCTGAAGTACTTTAATTCTTTTCCTAAATTTTATTTTGAAGAATTATGTAAAAGAATTTCATTTAATTTAGCCTTAAGGAATAACTAACTCTATTATATTCTACCTTTTCAAGGCTTGACACTTAGAAATGTGTATTATTTGATAGCTCATTTTCTCCACCAGTAGTTCTGATAAAAACCAAAAGAAGAATTTGTTGTCCACAAAGGGAAGTTAGTGAGTTTTATTGTGAAGTAAGGGAGTATATTTCCATTCTCGTACTTTTTACACTTTGAAAATTATATATGCTTTAAAAAAATATACCATTTAAGAAAATTTACTGATTTTCTTCAGAATTTTAGTCATTATCTCTGTAACTCCTTCTCTTGTGTTCTCAGTTTTCTTTCCCTATACTTTTTTTCCTAAATCATCTCTCTCAGCTTGCCACTGTTTCAGGGGGCTTGCAATGGGGAAATATTATGGGACTTTTCTACTGTTGAAGGAGCATTTAGGGTTGTGAGCTGTATGTTTAACCTCTTTTCTCATCTCCCTTCCCTTGATAAGGACAATACCCAGTGTCTTTTTTTTAGTGCTTAGATAGTTGTCCAGGTACCATGTAGGAATCTGGTACTGGTTATTTTGGTATTTTCATATCATAAAAATAAATCATCACCATGTAAAAACATGTAGGGGCTTCACTGGTGGTGCAATGGTTAAGAACCCGCCTGCCAATGCCGGGGACATGGGTTGGAGCCCTGGTCCAGGAAGATCCCACATGCCAAGGAGCAACTAAGCCTGTGCGCCACAACTACTGAGCCTGCACTCTAGAACCCATGAGCCACAACTACTGAGTCCATGCACCACAACTACTGAAGCCCGTGTGCCTAGAGCCTGTGCTCCACAGCAAGAGGAGCCACTGCAATGAGAAGCCCGCGCACCACAACAAAGAGTAACCCCCACTCACCGCAACTAGAGAAAGCCCGTGTGCAGCAACGAAGACCCAATGCAGCCAAAAATAAATAAATAAACAAACAAACAACCCCCAAAATATGTACAAGTTATCTATTACTATATAACAAGTTGCCCCAGAGCTTAGTAGCTGAAAACAACAAATGTTTATTCTCTCTCACAGTTCTTCAGGGACAGAATATGGGAGCAGCTTAGCTGATGTTTCTGGCCCAGGGTCTTTTTTCATATGTAAATTGCAGTTAAGCTATTGGCTGCGCCTGTAGTCATCTCAAGGCTTACCTAAGGCTGGAGAATTTACTTCTAAGCTCACACATGCAGTTGTTGGCAGGCATCAGTTCCTCACTGGCTGTTTGCCAGAGACCTCGGTTCCTCACCAAATGGGCTTTTCTATGGAGTTCCCTGAATGTCCTCATGTCATAGCAGCTTCTCTCAGAGCGAGTAATCCAAGAGAGAGAAAGAAAGCAAGCGGAAGAAGAGGCCTGAGATGGAAACTGCATATTTTTATAACCTAATCTTGAAGTGACATGCTATTGGTCACACAGACCAACACTAGTGAGAGAGAACTACATAAAGTTATGAATACCAGGAGACAGGGTTCACTGGTGATGACCTTGCAGGCTAATTCCTAAGAATGGCAATGATATATTTCAGAGTGAAGAACTAATTTTCATACCTATTATCTGAATTTGCATTTAGATACAATGTATTTCTTTTATAAAATGATGGATAATGTTTGTATACTTATTCGGCCATGCTCTATGGAGAAGGGATTTTTGTTTTATTTACATTGAATTTAAGAGATGACCTGGACAAGTTTGTGATTAGGATCATTCTTTGATTTTCTTTTAATTCTTTTAGTATCATTTGACGACTTACTAATGCAAGGCCTAAAGAATTACCTTCATAAAATCTTTGAAAGGCGATGTTTAGCTAAATTTACTTATCAGTTATTTACTTGATGGTAAGATTTTATTTTTTCTCCAGATAGCTTATCCTATTTAGTAGAGAAGATCCCTCTAATATTAAATAACAGGGAAAGGGCTTCCCTGGTGGCGCAGTGGTTGAGAGTCCGCCTGCCGATGCAGGGGACACAGGTTCGTGCCCCGGTCCGGGAAGAACCCACATGCTGCGGAGCGGCTGGGCCTGTGAGCCATGGCGGCTGAGCCTGCGTGTCCGGAGCCTGTGCTCCGCAACGGGAGAGGCCACAACAGTGAGAGGCCCACGTACCGCAAAAAAAAAAAATAAATAACAGGGAAGGAGTAGCAACTTACATTTGTATAATGGTTTGGATTTGTAAAACATGTTTTTCCCTAACGTATGGGAATAAAGTTTTAGAGTTGATGCTTACCTAGAAAGAAGGAATTTTTTAATTTGTTCTTAATCTTTTGGAGGATTCATAGACTCCTTTGAGAATGATGAGGGTAATGGTGTCTCCAGAGAAATGCATTTATGCACACAAAGGCAATTTCACAATTTGGAGGGACCCTCAGGAGGTCCATGGATTTTAGATTGAGAACTCCTCCTTTGAAAGCACAGGTAAACTTCTGGTGGATTTTGAAAGAAAGGAGTGCTTTTTGCTTTTCAAAATACAAAGGGATACAATGTCCCTAACTCTAATTGGAAATGTGTGTTTGTTTTCATTTTATGTGTCTTCTAATTCTTGTATCCTAATGATGGTTTTTGTTTTTGAATTTTGCTTGTTCTATAGCATCTGGAGCATAAGAACGGTGCTTATTTTCTTCTTTTCCAAGAGAACAGAAAGAAATAGTAAGTTTAATTTTGAAGTTTTTATAAATACATTAAAAAACCCATCTTATGGTGCATTAGTTTGTAATTGAATAACAGGTTGTGAAATGGTATATTGAAATGACAACGTGGTAAATATTGAAGAGCTGTTTAAAGTATAAGAAAGGTTATGAATGATCAAACTGGTTCTGTTTTTCAGTTGTGTTATTTCTGTCTTGTCCATTTAGAATTTTTTTTTTACACAATACATAAAACAATTCATTTCTTTAAATGAAGAGAAATTATATTTATTAAATTATCTTTATAGAAAACATGTTATTATGGAGTAAAATATAGTTAAACATCTTTTGATTTATTCTATTAATTGCATCATTCTCTTCAGGCTCACAGCCCCTAGGCTTTTGTTTTTATTGTATGTAAATACAATATGTATGTAAATTATGACAATTTTCCTGTATTCTGTGTATGTGCAGATTTTAAAGACATTCAGGTCTTAAAACTATGAGTTATAATTAACCCAAGATATGCAAATTTCATTTTAAATGAACTTTACATGTGATTTTTTTTTCTTGTTTTAACTTTTCATTATAGAATATTTCAAGCATATACAAAAGTAGACTGAATAGTATAATGAACACTCATATTACCTATCACACAACCTAAACAATCATCAACTCCTGGTCAATCTTATTTCATTTTTACCCCTACCCACTTCTCCATCTCTGTTATTTTGAAGTATATCCCAGATATATCTATCCATAATGTACTTAAAAAATGTGTAAACAATGTACATTATTATACTTAAAAAAGAATTCTTAAAATTATAAAATATTAAATATAAAAATAATAAATTTCCAGTTATCTTACAAATGTCATTTGCTTTAAAAAATATTTTGTTTGTTTGACTCAGGATCCAAATAAGGTTTACACAGATACATGACTTTCAAACTGCCCTCCTCATGTATAACTTATCTTTGACCTAGTTACGATTCTGTGATCTAGACCGATGACCATCCCTTTTAGACACCCTTGACTCCTTTGCCTCTCTTTCCCATTCTGCTTGTCTGGCAAACCATACCTTGTTTAAATACAGTTATATGCTTAATCTGTGACTGGAGAAACCATATCCTGGTTAAAAACATTTATGTGCTTAGTCTATATCTGCAACAGGAAAACTAAATTTGTTAGAGGAAAATCATACAACATGCTGACTAGACTCACTTTAAATCTATGATTGCAAATACCAAATGTACACTCAACACTGCTACACAACCCTATTATAGTTCCCTAGTAAATTTACTTTTTTCTCTTTGAGAGTATTATTTGACACTGTATTTCTCCTCAAATCACTAATACCCACCACCATACCAAAACCCCAAAACCAAAACCAAACCAAACCAAAATAAAGCCAACCAACCAAATAAAAATTCAGAAGCCACAAATAAACAAAACTTCACAAAATCTACCAGGCCACTCTGACCTGATAGTCTCACTTCATGAAGAAAATAGATGTAAACAGGTGAGTGCTATCTCCACCACCAAAAACATAGAGTTTGCCCCATCTGTTACTCAGTATGCTGTCATCCATCATGGTAATTTGGAAGACCGACCTTGATCCCATCTCTGGCAAAGCCTTTCATTTATGCTCTGGATTCTAGATACTCTGACCATCTCATGAACTTTGCTCTTATAGTTATCCCTACCTGCATCTCTTTTGCATTATCTACTTGTATTGGCTTGTCCCTATTTGGCATATAATCCTGTCTCAATACAATCATCTGGGGGAAAAATCCCATCCTGACTCCGTATTCCCTTTAATTTACAATGCATTTCTCCCTCCCCTTCAAAGTTCTCTCATTTTTACCTCCAAAATTATCTTGAATATGACCACTTATAACTTTCTTTACTACTACTACAATTCTAATTCAGGTCATCTAACTCATCATCATCTGTTGCTGGCACTATTGCAGTGGTTTCCTAACTAGTCTATTTTTAAGGTATAAATCAGATCTTGTATCTCTCCTACTTAAATTCTTCTAGTGGCTTCCCATTGCAACCAGAGTAAAATCTGACCTTAACCCCAACTTTCTGGCTTATGTCTATTTCTCTAACTTCATCTCTTTCCACTCTCCTTTTTTCACCTTTGCTCCAGCCACACTAACCATCTTTTTGTCCTACAAATAAGGTTAAGTCCTCTGAACCTCAGTTTGCTAGTTTATAAACTAGAAACAAATATTTGTTTTGGCAAGACTGTTATGAGTTTTAACTGATAATATTATGTGTGAAAGCATATAAAAATTGTAAAGTGTTACATACATGTGGGCTGATGGTACTGATTTTTCTTTTCCAATTCCTGTTATTTTTTATTTTTCTTGCCTTTAAAATTTTACTTGCCTTGTTTAATGGGTTAGGACCCAGTATAATATTGAGTTGAAGTGGGAATAGCAGGTATCTTTGTCTAGCACCTGATTTTGGTGCAAAAGCTTTTAATTTTTACCATTAAGTATGATGTTTGCTGTGGTTTTAAAAAATATTGATACTTTTAATCAGATTAGAGAAATTAAGCTTATGGCATTGTTTCCGGTGATATTTAGTAATATAGTAGATGCCGGGAAGACAGGAAGAAGTTTAAAACAAATATGATCTTGGACCTCATGGAACGAACAAAATAGTGAAAAATATAAGAAAATTTATTTTAAAAGAGCCCTTGGAAACACTTCTCTAAGGAAAATGTATGAATATTTTGACTTGCAAGTAGGCACATTAGGACATGCTTATTATATAAAGGAGTTTTTTTGCTTTAAATTTTTATTTTACAGATCCTTTCATTTAAAAAAATTGTACGAATTCATTTGCATAGGTATTGCATGTAGATAAAATAGACTTCATAAGAGATTGTCTTGCAGTTTTACACTTCTTTTTAGTATAAGGTTAGGTACCATATGTATATATATTTATGTGTGTGTGTGTGTATATATATATATATATATTTTTTTAAGTCTGAAGCTACTGATCATGTCTTGCTTTTTGTTCTCTGTTAGTTGTATTTCCTTTGTTTTACAAGTTGGACCTAGTATAGATTCAAGTAAGGATTGGCAAACTACAGCCTGTGAGCTAAGTCCTGCCCACCACCTTGTACATCTCATGAGCTAACTAACAATGGTTTTTACATTTTTAAATTATTGAAAAAATTCAAAGAGTAATATTTTGTGACATGTTAAATTTGAATGAAGTTCACATTTCTGTTTTATTGGAACACAGCCACGTCCGTTCATTTATATGTTATCTGTAGCTGCTTTCATTCAATAATGGCAGAATTGAGTAGTTGTGACAGACTGTATGGTGCTCTCAACATTTCAGCCTATTGTAGGATGCACAACAAATCACAGCGACACTGTTATAACTTGACAGCATTTCACGTGCCATGTATATTGCTGTATTGTGACTATTTTATTTATTATTACCAGTGTACACTCATTATGTAAAAACAAGAAGAGAACATTGGACTTTGAATGTTGCACTTTTTTTTTTTTTTTTTTAACGGTACGCGGTCCTCTCCCGTTGCGGAGCACAGGCTCCGGATGCGCAGGCTCAGCGGCCATGGCTCACGGGCCCAGCCGCTCCGCGGCATGTGGGATCTTCCCGGACCGGGGCACGAAGCCGTGTCCCCTGCATCGGCAGGCGGACTCTCAACCACTGTGCCACCAGGGAAACCCTGAATGTTGCACTTTTAAGGCGCAATGGATTGTGGACTATTTTATTATCAAAACACAAAGCATTGTGCTTATTATGCAATGCCATTATAAATGTACTAAAAGAATACAAATATACATAGACTATCATGCTAAGTACTCATCATGATACTCCCAATGCACAGAAAAGCAATGTTAGAAAAATTAGAACTTTTTTTTTTTTTTTTTTGCGGTGTGCGGGCCTCTCACTGTTGTGGCCTCTCCTGCTGTGGAGCACAGCCTCCGGACACGCAGGCTCAGTGGCCATGGCTCACGGGCCCAGCCTATCCGCGGCATGTGGGATCCTCCTGGACCGGGGCACGAACCCGTGTCCCCTGCATCGTCAGGCGGACTCCCAACCACTGCGCCACCAGGGAAGCCCCTAGAAAATTTTAAATGGAATATCTCATCATAGCAGAATTTCTTCATAAAAATAAAAAGTGAAAATGGAACTTCAAAGTAAGTTTCTGAGTGGCTTATTTGTGAAGCAAAGAAAGCTATTTACCAATGGTGAGTTAATTAAATTGTGTAATTGCAGCAGCTGAAAAAATGTGTTTAGAGAAAATACTTGCTTGGCTAGTAGGCTTTTTAGCAAGAACAATTGCTTGAAGAATTAAGAACACTGGAAGCAACATAATTAACTTAAAAACAAGATCATTTAAAAAAAATTATTTCAAGTGATTGTCATTGGCTCTTTTTTTTTTGTTTTTTGGCCATGCTGCGAGGCTTGCAGGATCTTAGTTCCCTGACCAGGGCTTGAACACGGGCCGCCACAGTGAAAGTGCCGAGTCCTAACCACTGGAGTGCCAGGGAATTCCCTGTCATTGACTCTTGATGAGTTGACAGATGTTACTGATACAGCTCAATTGTAATTTATTTCAGAAGTCAGTACTGAACTTGAAATGACTGAAGAATTAGCCTCTGTGAACAGTCTGTGTAGAACACTCTGGGAGAGAATATTTTTAAAGAAGTTGAAAAAACACTAATTTAGTACAACCTGAAGTGGAATCTACTGAGATGTATTTACAACTATTGGTGGTAAAAATATGTGTGAAGCAGAAAGAGGCTTAGTGGATTAATTTACAAAGCTCATGAAACTGTAAGGTGTTTAAATTCTGTGATTATCCACTGTGTTATTCAACAGCAATGGACTTAATCATCATCAATTATGTGAACTTTTATCAGAAATACAAGCAGTTGGATGGATTAGTAGTAGTAGTAAACTTTTATTGTGATGTTTTGAGCTCAGAGTCAAGACTAAAATGTTTCTGAATGAGAAGAACCACCTTCAACCATTATGAATGAACTGGCTTTGGAAATTAGATTTTGCTGCAGACTTGATAATGGTTCTTAATGAATTCAACCTAAGAGTACGAGACAAAACAGTCCTTATATGTGAAACCTATACTGCTATAAAGTGATTTAGAAAAGCAAATAACAATTTGCTTTTGATGATGAAAGGTAATTTTTTAAAAAGTGCTATGAGAAGTTAAGAAACAAGATCTCCATTCCCACCCCGATTTGCAGCAGATACATTATCTGAGCTCAAACTGCGATTCCAGCAGTGTTTTTCAGACCTCATGCAAGTACAAAGGAAATTTCCATATTTCAAAATCCATTTAACTGGAAGTGATTAATTTGCAATGACATGATAAAAGGCAAATATCAAGAGAAGAATCTAAAGAATTTTATAAATGCCTTTCACACAGTGAATATGCTCAATTAAAATCATGTGATTGTGGATTGATTTCAATATTTAGCAGCAGCTATCTGTGAAAAAAATTTTTCAAAAATAAAATGTGTGAAATCTCATTACAGATAAACTAACAGATTGACATTTGTGATCAATTTTGAGGATGGGGGACACTAATTTTGAATCTCAATTAAGTGAAATGTTATCCCCCACCTACCCCTCCAGATTCCATTCTTTTCATTGGTAGACCTATGTTACAAAAAATTGAACTCAATTATTATTATATTTGAATTATGTCAATGAAAGTTTTGTGGAAATTTGTTTACTCCTTTAAAAGTGCTCACCTAATTTTGCCTTTTGGCCCATAAAGCCTAAAATATTTACTGTCTGGCCCTTTATAGAAAAAGTTTGCTGATCTCTGCATTAAAGGTTAGATATTTGGCTTGGTTTTATCTAACTAAAGATGACTATTCTCTTTAAAGAGGTCAGCAGTTTTTTCCCCCTTTCAGTAATTAGTCTGCTAGAACACTTTGAAAAAAATATATAGTAAAATCATCTTTTCATAAGTTTGTATTTCTTCGGATTTTTACGTAAATAGTATTATTTGAATTGGGTATTCAGATGTTTGCTACTCCAGAACTTCAATGAAAAGATAATTTTATTTGTAAATTTAATTAAACATTAAGAACAATTATTTGAATTCTATTTGGTAAAATGTTTAAATCAAGTTATAAGTCTTCTTTCCATCTGGAATAGTATTCTTATTTATACTAGTTCAGTATTTCTAGAGAAAAACTAGAAATCTAAAATAAATTTGTAAAGCAGATATTGACATTCATAAATTATATCCTTTGAAACGATTCTTTATGTTCCACCAATGCAACCTAACTAAACAGGCAAATCTTGGAAAAGTTTAATTTTGAAAAGTAATTGTATCCTCTTCCTTTCCAAGTCCCTCTTCAGGTATATAATACTATAGATTTTCAAAGGTTTCTTTATTAGTGCTCAATATCTTGAAGATCAAATAACTTAATAAAATATGTACTTCTTTATTCATAAATAAAGAGAACATTTTTATTACCAATGTATAAAAAATAATTGGTTTTAATTTTGTAAATTAATGTGGGTGGGATGTTGAAGGAGAAATAATAAAAAGTAATATTTCTGAAAACATTTAAAAAATATGTATCTTTTAAAATTTGGAAACGTGTTTTATTCTATGTAAAGTCCATTTTTCCACTCCTGAGCTTGTAATATCTAATATAAGCAAACATATAAAATATATATGGGTAAAAATTGAGATGACTTCTGTCTGTACACATCTGTGAGAAATTCTAAAATGAGACTGTTTTCTTGCAGTTCCTTAATGTATATCATTTGACATGATTTTTTTTCTTGTATCTTAAGTATCTTAATATCTGATTTAGTTTTGGTTTAAATCTTGTTTTCTAGATGAAGCATTGGATGATTTAAAATCCCAGAAGAAAAAAATAGTAAGTTAACTTTTATTTAAGTTAATTTATATAAAACTAATAAATTCAGAACTGAATAATTAATGTTTATATGTTGTAAGTAATGACTCTCCAAGGAACAAGTATGTTTTTAGATAACAGTTTAATGGTGAAGCTAAGTTATGAATATTTTTGCTAGTTAATAATGATTGACAGGAAAAGGTAGTTAGATGAACTTTTGAGAGTCTGAATGTCTATGTCAGTTGGAAGCTGAGAAGTAAGTAAATGAATCATTTTGGAGGACTAAATGAGGCAGAGTGGTAAAAAGTGGGTATCCAGATTTATTATTAGGGCCAAAAAAAGACCAAACATCATATGTCAGTTCTCAGATTTTCTTGACATAATAAAGCAAGGAGGCTCGGTGCTTTGTGACAGCCTGGAGGGGTGGGATAGGGAGGGTGGGAGGGAGGGAGACGCAAGAGGGAAGAGATATGGGAACATATGTATATGTGTAACTGATTCACTTTGTTATAAAGCAGAAACTAACACACCATTGTAAAGCAAAAAAAAAAAATAAAGCGAGGAGAGAGGGAATCAAGAAGATTGGTTGTAAAAAACAAATTTAACATGCAAAAAAAAAAAGGCCAAAGAAAACTGGGGAGAGAGAAAGAGAGTATTTTTTCTTTGGTTTCTTTCATTTTCTATCAGCAGTTCTGATCACATGGGTGTCTGTTGTGGGGCCAGTTAAATGCATCCTTCAGATGGGTTGGAAAGAGGAGGATCAAGAGAGAGGAAGGACTCTAGATATTTAGAGGTTGATATGTAATAGTTTTTTTTTTTTTTTTTTTTTGCGGTACGTGGGCCTCTCACTGTTGTGGCCTCTCCCATTGCGGAGCACAGGCTCCGGACAGGCAGGCTCAGCGGCCATGGCTCACAGGCCCAGCCGCTTCATGGCATGTGGGATCTTCCCGGACCGGGGCACGAACCCGTGTCCCCAGCATCGGCAGACGGACTCTCAACCACTGCGCCACCAGGGAAGCCCTGTAATAGTTTTTAATAAGTGGGTTGAACTTGGTGTTTGGCTTGAATTTACATATACTTTTTTCATGTAATTATTTTTGAAGTATAAGAATGATAATTGATAGGAGTATCATGTTATATGGAAACTTAATGAAATTTGATCAGATGCAAAATCAATTTAATGTATTTTAGTCTAACATAATGAGTAACAATTATGGATGAAACTAATAAAAATTATGAAGGTTAAGATTAATGTTAAAAATTGTTCTGTGAATTGGTAAGAAAAGACACTGGTCCTGAGGGATTTAAGTACCTGAAAAATAAAGAAACCTTAATTCTGAAAGGATTCCTTATCTTTTTTATTTGATGCCTCTTCAGTATTCTGTGAGGTATTTATCAAAATTGCATTGAGGGCTTCCCTGGTGGCGCAGTGGTTGAGAGTCTGCCTGCCCATGCAGGGGACACGGGTTCGTGCCCCGGTCCAGGAAGATCCCACATGCTGTGG
Organism: Grampus griseus; assembly: GCF_964374135.1. NCBI lineage: Eukaryota > Metazoa > Chordata > Mammalia > Artiodactyla > Delphinidae > Grampus > Grampus griseus. The sequence continues at coordinate 56,831,842 of NC_139001.1, forward strand.
AGCAGCTAGACCTGTGAGCCATGGCCGCTGGGCCTGCGCGTCCGGAGCCTGTGCTCTGCAATGGGAGAGGCCACAACAGTGAGAGGCCTGCGTACTGAAAAAAAAAAAAAAAATTGCATTGATACTTTTGATGGTCCTAAATTGAAACGTAGAAATGTTTCCATTGTATCTTATTATATTTCTGGCATTCTACACATTATGGAACAGCCAGAAATTCAAAGTGAGGAAATACTGATGGTTCTCAATAATATAGAAGTTGTGATGTGATTGGTTTGGTTTGCTGATGTGATAAAAAAAAGAAGAGCTGGTAGCCAAGCCTTACTTGTTGTACCAAAATGGAGAAATATTGATAAAAGTAGAAAAGACAAGGAGGAAGACAAAAGAAAAAAGAGAGAGAAAAAAAGAAGAAAATAAAAAAATTCTAAGTGATGAGAAGCTAATTCAATGTCAGTGGCATCACATGAACAGAAAACAGAATCTTAGAGAACATATGATTGTTGAAGAACTCTCAGTAGAGTAACAGAACAGACTTAGAAAATTCTTTGACAGGACAAACCAAGCTATTTACTTCTTTAATAGCCCTTGATGGAATCACAACATAAACGCTGCTCCATCTAGGTCTGACAGTTGGGAAACTCAGTTCAAGGTTCAATAGTTTTGTACATCTAAATGGTTCATGAGACATCAATATTACAGAATACTTCAGTATGGCATTTCTCTTGCAGTGGATAATTAAAGAAAAATAAGTTGGATGCTTTAACTCATTTTGTTAATTAGGGAACACAATTTGCATCGACTTGATTGCTTCTGGTTTCAGTACTGTTGCTGTTGCTAACTAGTCCCTTGCCTTTATTGCTTAAGCCCTTAACAGAGCTGCTTTGTTTGAGTTATACTTTGTTTAGAACAATAGGTGTTAAGGGTGAATTTGTAAGGAGTACAATGCTAGCTAATGATTGTACTGGTAATGAGAGGAAAAAGAAGGGACATTACTTTTGAGCAAAAGCGAAATGTAATCAAAACTGATTTTGTTCCTTGATGTTTAACTCTACATTTATACCTTTAAAAATGCTGACAGGAAGAATAGCCATTACTTTAAAAGTACCCAACTCCTAACCCTTCTCTTTCACTAAAAAAATGAATGTAAATTGTATTTACTACTTGAGGTGTTATTAAAGGTGGTTTCCTCAGGTATGCCTCTCTTTAATCTGGATAGATTTGTAATGTAATTTGTAATTTGTCAAAGTGTAATTTGTAACAATAAACATGAATTATCAATTAATTAAAATTACTTAGAAAGGAAAATGAGTGACACCGTTTTAAATGTTTTAAAACAATGTTTTAAATCTGAGAACTTAATGTAAGTATTTACTTACTAAAATAAAGCTAGGAATTAATCTTTAGTTACCTAAAAAACCTCCCAAGTCTGGTTGAGTACGTTTTGCCACTCACATTTTTTTTTTTAACTTTTAGTTTAAAACATGTCACTATTCAATAGATAATCGCTTTGTATCCATGAGCATCCTATCAAAACAGTTCAAAATCAAAATCCATCAAAACTCGAGTCAAAATGACCTCTTTAAGTGGCTTCATGAAAATGCTGTGCTTTTTTCAGAATAGTACAGGTGTTTCTATGTGGTAATTCCTTTCTGGCATTTCTCAGGCAATTTATATTTTTCCAAGTCCTGAGGAAAATCGGTTGAGAAATTGGGAACCTGGGAAAGAATTATTATAATTCTCTGAGAATTAAAACTTAACAATCACTACAAATGTTACTGGTTCAAAAGAATCCACTAGTGTCAGTTGAAAGCAAGAGCAAGAAATGCTGGCATGCTGAGCTGTAGGTTAATGTGGACATTTTAGGCAACAGGACAGGAGCACATAGAGGAGAAGTGGCACAATCTAATTAGTCTTGCTTTTGTGGCCATAAGTCTGTTTTATGGGCCCTGTCTCTTATTAATGGTGACTTATTCTTACAAATAAATGTTAATAAGTTTATATATATAGAATACTGTATACAAAATCCTGTGAGTGATATTCCATGAAATAAATTTTGGAAGCAAAATAAGTCCTTAAATTGGCAATTTTAGCATGTGATTCTGTGTGGGGCTGTTAACCTCACTAGAAGTTTCATGTTACATTTTTATATTACCCAGTAATATCTGCTGGTGTTTTCCAGTGTTTGAATATTCACTGTAGGCTACAGATCTTTGTAAATACTTTAACAGAAGAAATGCTGAGAGAGATGTTACTGTTATTGTAGAATACTCCTATATAAAGTCAGAAAATGATTTAAAATCTGAATTAGTAAAAACAATATTGATTTCAACAGCAAAACAAAATCAGGATAAACAGACAGTACTTTCATCATTTTAAAAATATGAGTTTAAATAATGCAACATGTACCCTAAAGCTGTGAATTGAAGATTCTTTTAATAATTTGACCAAAGTCAGTACAAAACACAAGACATTTTTCTACATCGGAATATTTGTTATGAAACAAGGATAAAGAGTATTGGATAGGGCAATTAATGCTTTGTGTGTTTTAAAATTTTATTTCAAGAGTTACAATTTAAATATTGTATAATTATCTTTCAAAATTAAAAAAATTGACATTTATTTTGTGTTAGTGTTCCCTTCTTTTAGTATCTTCTATGATGAAATTCTATATCAGGTAGAAATAATTTTTATATGTTCTCAAAATATATAATCTTGCCAAAATAATGTTGATTCATAATAAATAAGCAACCATGTGTTTATTATTCTTTTTAATTTTTATTTCTTTAATTTTAATTAATTTATTTTATTTTTAAAATTTTGGCTGTGTTGGGTGTTCGTTGCTGCACACTAGCTTTCTCTAGTTGCGGCGAGCAGGGGCTACTCTTTTGGTGCGCGGGCTTCTCATTGCGGTGGCTTCTCTTGTTGCAGAGCACGGGCTCTAGGCGCGTGGGCTCCAGTTGTTGCAGCATGCGGGCTCAGTAGTTATGGCGCACGGGCTTAGTTGCTCTGTGGCATGTGGGATCTTCCCGGACCAGGGCTCGAACCTGCATTGGCAGGTGGGTTCTTAACCACTGCACCACTAGGGAAGCCCCTATTATTCTCTTTTTTAAATAAAAAACTTTTAAACTTTTAGTATACTCATATCACAGAAAAACAATTCACTCTTTGTTACATCATTCATTATTATTTGAAATATGTAAAATATTAGGAAGAATACAGAGTAATTTGTAATTTAGGGAATTCTGAGAATTCAATTTCTCATTCCTGAATCCTGATATTAATACGGTGGGTATTTGAAAACACTGCTTGTTTCAGATCCACTCTGAATAACTGAGGTATCATTGAAGATTATGCGTTTTTGTGTTAGGTACTGGTATAGACTCTCCTACATTATTTAAATTGCATAACAGTGCTACGAGAAAGTGTTAATGTTTCTGCTCTACAAAAGGAGAAACTGAGGCTAACAGACTTGCTCAGTCTTTCTACAGCTAATTAACAATGGAGATGTACTTTGAACCCAGATCTTTTCTGATGTCATGGTTTCAAGTTTGTATTCTTCCCACTGATCAGATGTCTCCCTATTTATAAAACAAATTATTCACTTAAAATGTAGTAGGAATATATGTGTTAATTAAGCTATTACGTGAAAAAAGAATTTTTCAAAGTAAATGCAAAAGAAAAAGAGAATGGATTTGTATCTTTTGCTTTTTAAAATGTTTTTATTTAAGATACTTTACATGTACATAGACATAAACATGAATACTTGCTGAATGATGTACTAGGAATGGCAGTCGTTTAATAAAATGGCATTTCAGTTTTGACTTTTGTGTATTGTTTTAAAGATCACAGTTGTATCTAATCTTCTTTTTAAACCTACCAATAGTCTTACTCTAGAATTGTGCTGTACAAGTCAGTAGCCACTAGACCCATGTAACTTTTCAAGTTTACATTATTTAAAGTGGAATAAAAGTAGCTACAGTTGGGTTCCTCAGTTGCACAAGCAATATTTTAAGTGATCATTTATCACATATGGCATTGTAGCTACTCTATTGTGCAGATATAAACCACTTCCATCATTACGGGTAGTTCTATTGTTACAGCACTGGTCTGGACCATCAAAAATTAATTTGTAGAGATCAGGGATTCAGTTCTTTGCTGTTTCATGTAGATTATGTTGATTTGGGGATAGATTCTATCATGCCCTCTCTCTGTCCCCATCCCAAGTTTTTCCCCAACCCTAAAGTAGTAATGTTACAAACATTTTCTTTACATCAGAAATTTAAACTTGCTTGTTTGAGAATTTATCATAATTTTGAAATAGTTAGAAAAATATTTTAGTTTCACTAAACCAAGATTAGTAAATCATTCATCTAAGCACTTCTTAAGTGTTACATTGAGATTTTAATGAGGAATCTATTAACTATTGTGGCAGCATATTTTAAATTGTATTTTAATTTGGTAAATGTTCTCTGCTTTGCATTTTAAAATAAATGTCCTTTGGAATAAACATGACATTTAATGAATCTAAGTGGTCACTAAGAAGGAAAAGGTCCTCTTCCAAGTTTTGCAAAAGCATTTTTATTCTATATATTAACTATTCGTCATAACTGTGACTGTCTTGTACTAAAGTTAAACTTTTTCTGATATTGGGCTGTAACTGCTAAAATGATACTTTACTAGTGATTACTTTTTAAATTAAACCCACATATTAAGCCATAAAGTGACTTGAGTGCATTGTAAATAAAATTCTATAATAATGAAGTGCTTTAATTACAGTCCCTAGTGTGAGCATAGAACTCAGTAAAATCTTTACTTAAATTCTTATTATGTTCAGTTTTTCCCTCTAAAGTTGTTTGAATCTAAGTAAAAAATGGGGAGCTTCAGCTTTTAAAGTCATTTGAGCAAATTCCATGAGAGAGCATGGCTGTTCTCCCAGTTAAGTGAGTTTTCACTGCATTTTGCAGCAAGCTAATTGCTTCTGCTAATAAATAATCTAAAGTCGATGCTGACAGCAGTTAATTGGCACAGAGATTTTATTTTGTAAAGCTCTTGGCTAACGACCTTCTTTAAATTAATAGCATTAAGTACTAGGAGGAAATAAATCTGAGGAATTGCCTGTCATTTGCTTGTCATGTCTAATAACTTCCAATAATGATGGCTGATAGATTTTTGCACATTCCATTATTGAAGTTGGTGCATGTAATTATTCTCCTCATTATATGTAAACAATTAGCAATATTTGGTATTTCCTTGCAGTAAAGCTGTTAAATACAAGTAACATATTAGAGGTTAGAAGCCATTTTAAAATCTGGATTTTAATTATTTGAATGTGGAAGTCTTTCATGCTATCTGGGTATATTATGTGCTGTTTATTTTAAGCCTTTCAGTTGAATACTTTTTGAATAGGACTTATAAAAGTAAGTAGTGCATGTGTGTTTTAAAATGTGACAACTTGTGGAAATTTTTGTTTGCAGCTTGAAGAAGTCATGGAAAAAGAAACTTATAAAACAGCTAAATTAATTCTTGAAAGGTTTGATCCAGACTCAAAGAAAGCAAAGGTAAGGCTGTAATATCACTACTATTTTATTTTAAATTGCACATTGTAGTAGGTCACTGTAATAACATTATTGTATTTGACAGGAGCTGGAGCCGCCATCTGCTGGAGCAACTATAACTGCAAGACCTGGACAAGGTAAATAACTTTGTAGAAACTCCTGCTGCTGTTGGAAAGATCCATATTTATCCAAGTGAGTTCAAAAGTGTGATAGAGGTGTGAAAAACTTATGTAGGATGCTTTTATGTTAATTCGTATTTGGTAATTTGGGATATGACTTAAAATAGATGGCAATAAGTTTATTTCATTTAGATTTTATAGAAATATGTTGATGAGTAAAGATGTTATTATCTTTTGAGATTAAATATATAATTAGTTTTAATCTTTTGAAATTTAAGTGATTTCACCAATATTTTGTAAGTTTTTTTCCCCCCTTTAAATAAGAGTCTCCTGGAATATCTGCTATTATGAAAATTCTTACATTTTTATGATTTATTTTTTGAGGAATTTAATGAAGATTTTTGTCAAACTTGAATTCCTTCTAAAGTAACACTGTTAGAAAGAAAAAAAATATAATTTAGAAATGAGAAAAAAAATTGAATTACTGCTATATAATAACATTAACTCTTTCTTTTTGAGGTTATATTGCCAGATTACTAGTGAAACCATTACTATTATGTTATTATTTTAAGTGGTTACATAAAGTATGCCCAAGACTGGCATGTGAAAAGATATTTTTGAGTTTGCATTGGCTTCCTTTTTTGTTCTCTTCTCTAGAGTATAATAAAATAACAGGCATACCTCAGATATTGCAGGTTTGGTTCCAGACCACCCCAATAAAGTGAATATCGCAATAAAGTGAGTCACACACACTTTTTGGTTTCCCAGTGTGTATTAAAGTTATGTTTACACTATACTGTAGTCTATTAAGTGTGTAATAGCATTATGTCTAAAAAAATGTACATACCTTAATTAAAAAATACTTTATTGCTAAAAAATGCTAACCATCATCTGACAATGCAGGGTTGCCATAAACCTTCAATTTGTAAAATTCATTTTGTGAAAAAACTCAGTATTCCCAAAGTACAATAAAATGAAGCAAATAAAACAAGGTATGCCTGTAGTTTGTAAGGCTTTTGTTGCTATATGGAATATACTTACAAAATTTAACTTCTACTCTTATAAATCATCGGAATTGGAGCCTGGTTTTTAAAGTTAGGGTGACATTTAGAACTTCGAGAAGTCAGTTCTTTTATAAATATCCACAAAGACCATGGGTACTAAATAAGCCATAGTAGTTTTAGGTATTCTAATTGGCGGAGGTATGTGGGAAGAATCCCACTGTTTCCCATCTTTTATAAGTAGGATTCTGGTTTATAGAAATATTAGCCTGCTCTTTTGATAAATGTAAAAGTCTATCAAAAGTTATGTAAAAGTTTAAATATGATTAAAATAAATTAGTCATAGAGAATTCCCTGGAGGTCCAGTGATTAGGACTCTGCCCTTCCAACTGCACGGGGTGCGAGTTCAACCCCTGGTCAGAGAACTAAGATCCCACAAGCCACGCTGTGCTTCCGAAAAAAAGAAAATTAGTCATAGATACTTGCAATGTAACACCTACTTTCATAATCAGTTTAAATTTTTCTATAATTTATACTTCTTACTAGTAATTATAAATTTTTTTTTTGGCCTGAAGGCCAGGTTACTATACTTTCTACTTGTATGACTGGTAGTAACTTTTCAAAAGTGCTTCTTGAATAACCTTAGTGAATATATTTTTAAAATGTGATATTTTGCAGAAAGCTGTTGCTGTTACTTTAACAAAAATCTGTTCTCTCTTATTAAAAAAGAACAGATGTATGATGCCCTTTATTGACATTCTTAAGCATTTATTAATATTAGGCAACATTAGTTCCTTTAAGAATCTAAACTTATCTCTCCTTAGAAACTTTTGAAGCCCCAATTTTTTTCTTCTGCTGTCATATTGTAACTATAGAAAAACCACTTCTGGTCTCTCTACTTTGGATTCCTGCAGCACTGCTTTTGGATATTCTTTTAGGGAGAATCAACATTTAGCTATAATATAAATGAATCATTCACTTCAAAGAATGTATTAAATAACTCTTATGTGTAGACATCATGGGGAATAAAGAGATGAATGTAATATGGTTTTTGACCTTAAGAAGCTTATAACCTATTTTTTTTTAATATTTCTTCTGGGGTACACTATTCTAGTATTCCTAACTTTTCTGGGTCTGTAAATATTAATTGCTATTTGGAATTTTTTCCCCTATTTAAAAAAATTCTAAACTGTATCTCAACTTTATTCTACTTTTTGAGAATTATAATTTAGTTCCTTGTTTAATTTGATCTTGTTATTATAGGTAAATTCGTCATACATTTTATTTATGTTTAAGTTCTGTGTTTCTGTGAGTTTAAAATTGTCTTTATTTCTTTGCTTTGAACCATTGTTAGTCCGTCAGTCCCTCCCTCCCTCCCTCCCTTCCTTCCTTCCTTCCTTCCTTCCTTCCTCACTCACTCCCTTTCTCCCCAACACCTTCTTCTCTCCCTCCCCCTTTCTTTCCTTTTTGTTTCTTTCACCTATTTCTGAACTTAAATAAAAGAAAAGGGAAAAAAATACTAAAGGATGTATGTATGTACATATGTGGCTCTCCAAACTGAATCTAATTGTGGTGTCCTTATTTTACTAGCTCTCTTGCATGTTTTCTGAACCAGAACTTGGATTCATGTGTAGTAGATAGCTTTCTTTTATTTTTTATTATTTACGTGTTAATGATATATATTACACTAAGAATGATTATAAAATTTGAGAATAGTATTCTTTGATTTGCTTAGGTTTAGCTCTAAAAGGAGTATAATATTTACTGAACATAATACTAACCTGACTGCCAGCCTCTCACGGCCACCCCACCCCCACCAATTTTTTATCTCTTGTGTTTTTCTTTATTTTTTAAAAAAATTATTGAAGTATAGTTGACATACAATATTGGTTTCAGGTGTACAACATAGTGATTCAACATTTACATGCATTACAAAATGATCTCCACAATAAGTATAGTAACCATTTGTCACCATACAAAGTTATTATAATATTATTGACTATATTCCCCATGCTGTACACTATATTATATCCCCTTAACTTATTTTTTGTGTCACTGGAAGTTTGTACCTTTTAATCCCCTTCATCTATTTCATCCATTCCCCAACTCCCCTCCCCTCTGGCAGCTACCAGTTTGTTCTCGGTATCTGTGAGTCTGTTTCTGTTTTGTTTTGTTTGTTCCTTTGTTTTGGTTTTTGGATTCCACATATAAGTGAAATCATTTGGTTTTTGTCTTTCTTTGCCTGACTTATTTCACTTAGCAAAATACCCTCTAGGTCCATCCATGTTGTTGCATATGGCAAGATTTCATTCTGTTTTATGGCTGAGTAATACTCCATTGTATACATGAATACATACCACATCTTCTTTACCTATCTATGGGTGGACACTTGCTATAGTAAATAATGCTGAAATGAACACAGGGGTGCATATATCTTTTCAAATTAGTATTTTTGTTTTCTTCAGATAGAAACCCAGGAGTGGAATTGCTGGATCTTCTGGTAGTTCTATTTTCATTATTTGACCCAGCTCCATACTGTTTTCCATCGTGGCCGTACCAATTTACATTCCCACCAACAATGTATGAGGGTTCCTTTTTTCTCCTTGCCAACACTTGTTACTTGTTGTCTTTTTGGTAATGGCCATTCTGACAGGTGTGAGGTGATATCTCACTGTGATTTTGTTTTGCATTTCCCTGATAGTTAGTGATATTGAGCATCTTTTCATGTGTCTGTTGGTCATCTGTATGTCTTTTTTGGAAAAATGTCTATTCAAGTCCTCTGCCTATTGTTTAATCAGATTGCTTGGTTTTTTTGATATTGAGTTGTGTATGTTCTTTGGATATTTTGGATATTAACCCCTTATTCGATATATCATCCGCAAATATCTTTTCCCACTCAGTAGGTTGCCTTTGTGTTTTGTTGTTGGTTTCCTTCTCTGTGCAAAAGCTTTTTAGTTTGATTAGTCCCATTTGTTTATTCTTGCTTTTGTTTCTTTTGCCTGAGGAGATAGATCCAAAAAGACATTGCTAAGACTAATGTCAAGCGTTTGTTGCCTATGTTTTCTTTTAGGGGTTTTATAGTTTTAGGTTTTGCACTTAAGACTTTAACCCATTTTGAGTTTATTTTTGTATATGGTATTTAATACTTTTGCACGTAGCTGTCCAATTTTCCCAACACTTTATTGAAGAGACTGTCTTTCTCCACTTTATATTTTTGCCTCCTTTGTCATACATTAATTGACTATAAGCATGGGCTTATTTCTGGGCTGCGTTCTGTTCTATTGATCAATGTGACTGTTTTTGTGCTAGTACAATACTATTCTGATTACTATAGCTTTGTAGTATAGTTTGAACTCTGGGAGCACAGTAACTCTGGCTTTGTTCTTCTTTGGATATTTGGAGTCTTTTGTGGTTCCTACCAGTTTTAGGATTATTTGTTCTAGTTCTGTTAAAAACGCCATTGGTATTTTGATAGGGATTGCACTGAATTTGTTGATTGCTTTGGATAGTATGGACATTTTAACAGTATTAATTCTTTCAACCCATGATCATGGTATATCTTTCCATTTATTTGTGTCATTATCAGTTTCTTTCATCAGTGTCTTATAGTTTTCAGAGTATAGGTCTTTCACCTTCTTGGTTAAATTTATTCCTAGCTATTTTATTCTTTTTGATGCAATTATAAATGGGATTGTTTTCTCTTTTTTTCCCCTTTATGCTAATTATTAGTGAATAGAAATGAAACAGATTTCTGTATGTTAATTTTGTATCCTTCAACTTTCCTGAATTCATTAATGAGTTCTAAAAGTTTTCTGGTGATGTCTTTAGGGTTTTTTATATACAATATCATGTTATCTGCAAATAGTGACAGTGACTTCTTCCTTTCCAATTTGGATGCTTTTTTCTTTTTTTTTTAATAGAGCAAGTCAGTAGAGCAACTGCTCCTAATCTCTTTATTTTTATTTATTATTGTTTTTTTTGAACTTTATTTTATTTATTTCTTTATACAGCAGGTTCTTATTAGTCATCAATTTTATACTCATCAGTGTATACATGTCAATCCCAATCTCCCAGTTCATCACACCACCCCCCCACCCCCCGGCCACGTTCCCCCCATGGTGTCCATACGTTTGTTCTATGCATCTGTGTCTCAATTTCTGCCCTGCAAACCAGTTCATCTGTACCATTTTTCTAGGTTCCACATATATGCGTTAATATACGATATTTGTTTTTCTCTTTTTGACTTACTTCACTCTGTATGGCAGTCTCTAGTTCCATCCACGTCTCTACAAATGACTCAATTTCGTTCCTTTTTATGGCTGAGTAATATTCCATTGTATATATGTACCACATCTTCTTTATCCATTCATCTGTCGATGGGCATTTAGGTTGCTTCCATGTCCTGGCTATTATAAATAGTGCTGCAATGAACATTGGGGTGTGTGTGTCTTTTTGAATTATGGTTTTCTCTGGGTATACGCCCAGTAGCGGGATTGCTGGGTCATATGGTAATTCTATTTTTAGTTTTTTAAGGAACCTCCATACTGTTCTCCATAGTGACTGTAACAATTTATATTCCCACCAACAGTGCAAGAGGGTTCCCTTTTCTCCACACCCGCTCCAGCATTTGTTGTTTGTAGATTTCCTGATGATGCCCGTTCTAACTAGTGTGAGGTGATAAATCATTGTAGTTTTGATTTGCATTTCTCTAATAATTAGTGATGTTGAGCACCTTTTCATGTGCTTCTTGGCCATCTGTATGTGTTCTTTGGAGAAATGTCTATTTAGGTCTTTTGCCCATTTTTTTTTTTTTTGCGGTACACGGACCTCTCACTTTTGTGGCCTCTCCTGTTGCAGAGCACAGGCTCCGGACACGCAGGCTCAGCAACCATGGCTCACAGGCCTGGCCGCTCCGCGGCATGTGGGATCTTCCTGGACCGGAGCGTGAACCTGTGTCCCCTGCATCGGCAGGGGGACTCTCAACTACTGTGCCACCAGGGAAGCTGTTCTGCCCATTTTTTGATGGGATTGTTTGTCTTTTTAATATTGAGCTGCATGAGCTGTTTATATATTTTGGAGATTAATCCTTTGTCCATTGATTTGTTTTCAAATATTTTCTCCCATTCTGAGGGTTGTCTTTTCATCATGTTTGTAGCTTCCTTTGCTGTGTAAAAACTTCTAAGTTTCATTAGGTCCCATTTGTTTATTTTTGTTTTTATTTCCATTACTCTAGGAGGTGGATCAGAAAAGATCTTGCTGTGATTTATGTCAAAGAGTGTTCTTCCTATGTTTTCCTGTAAGAGTTTTATACTGTCCAGTCTTACATTTAGGTCTCTAATCCACTTTGAGTTTATTTTTGTATATGGTGTTAAGGACTGTTCTAATTTCATTCTTTTACATGTAGCTGTCCAGTTTTCCCAGCACCACTTACTGAAGAGACTGTCTTTTCTCCATTGTATATTCTTGCCTCCTTTATCAAAAATAAGGTGACTATATGTGTGTGGGTTTATCTCTGGGCTTTCTATCCTGTTCCATTTGTCTTTATTTCTGTTTTTGTGCCAGTACCATATTATCTTGATTACTGTAGCTTTGCAGTATAGTCTGAAGTCCGGAAGCCTGATTCCTCCAGCTCCGTTTTTTTTCCCTCAAGATTGCTTTGGCTATTCGGGTCTTTTGTTTCTCCATACAGATTTTAAGATTTTTTGTTCTAGTTCTGTAAAAAATGCCATTGGTAATTTGATAGGGATTGCATTGAATCTGTAGATTGCATTGGATAGTATAGTCATTTTCACAGTATTGGTTCTTCCAATCCAAGAACATGTATATCTCTCCATCTGTTTGTTTCATCTTTAATTTCTTTCATCAGTGTCTCATAGTTTTCTGCATACAGGTCTTTGTCTCCCTAGGTATGTTTATTCCTAGGTATTTTATTCTTTTCGGTGCAATGGTAAACGGGAGTGTTTCCTTAATTTCCCTTTCAGATTTTTCATCATTAGTGTGTAGGAATGCAAGAGATTTCTGTGCATTAATTTTGTATCCTGCAACTTTACCAAATTCATTGATTAGCTCTAGTAGTTTTCTGGTGGCATCTTTACAATTCTCTATGTATAGTATCATGTCATCTGCAAAGAGTGACAGTGTTACTTCTTCTTTTCCAATTTGTATTCCTTTTATTTATTTTTCTTCTCTGATTGCCATGGCTAGGACTTCCAAAACTATGTTGAATAATAGTGGTGAGAATGGACATTCTTGTCTTGTTCCTGATCTTAGAGGAAATGCTTTCAGTTTTTCACCATCAAGAATGATGTTTGGGGCTTCCCTGGTGGCGCAGTGGTTGGGAGTCCGCCTGCCATTGCAAGGGACACGGGTTCGTGCCCCGGTCCAGGAAGATCCCACGTGCTGCGGAGCAGCTGGGCCCGTGAGCCATGGCCGCTGAGCCTGCGCGTCCGGAGCCTGTGCTCTGCAACGGGAGAGGCCACAAGAGTGAGAGGCCCACGTACCGAAAAAGAAAAAAAGAATGATGTTTGCTGTGGGTTTGTCATATGTGGCCGTATTATGTTGAGGTAAGTTCCCTCTGTGCCCACTTTCTGGAAAGTTTTTATCATAAATGGGTGTTGAATTTTGTCAAAAGCTTTTTCTGCATCTATTGAGATGATCATACGGTTTTTCTTCTTCAGTTTGTTAATATGGTGTAGCACATTGATTGATTTGCATATATTGAAGAATCCTTGCATCCCTGGGATAAATCCCACTTGATCATGGTGTATGAGCCTTTTAATGTGTTGTTGGATTCTGTTTGCTAGTATTTTGTTAAGGATTTTTGCATCTGTGTTCATCAGTGATATTGGTCTGTAATTTTCTTCTTTTGTAGTATCTTTTTCTGGTTTTAGTATCAGGTTGATGATGGTGGCCTCATAGAATGAGTTTGGGAGTGTTCCTTCCTCTGCAAATTTTTGGAAGAGTTTGAAAAGGATGGGTGTTAGCCCTTCTCTAAATGTTTGATAGAATTCACCTGTGAAGCCATCTGGTCCTGGACTTTTGTTTGTTGGAAGATTTTATATCACAGTTTCAATTTCATTACTTGTCATTGGTCTGTTCATATTTTCTATTTCTTCCTGGTTCAGTCTTGGAAGGTTATACCTTTCTAAGAATTTGTCCATTTCTTCCAGGTTGTCCATTTTATTGGCATAGAGTTGCTTGTAGTAGTCTCTTAGGATGCTTTGTACTTCTGTGGTGTCTGTTGTAACTTCATTTTTATTTCTAATTTTTTTGATTTGAGTCCTCTCTTTTTCGTGATGAGTCTGGCTAATGGTTTATCAATTTTGTTTATCTTCTCAAAGAACCAGCTTTATTGATATTTGCTATTGTTTTCTTTGTTTCTATTTTATTAATTTCTGCTTTGATTGTTATGATTTCTTTCCTTCTACTAAGTTTGGGTTTTGTTTGTTCTTCTTTCCCTAGTTCTTTTAGGTGTAAGGTTAGATTGTTTATTTGAAATATTTGTTGTTTCTTGAGGTAGGATTGTATTGCTATAAACTTCCCTCTTAGAACTGTTTTTGCTGCATTCCATAGGTTTTGGATCATCGTGTTTCCATTGTCATTTGTCTCTAGGTATTTATTGATTTCCTCTCTGATTTCTTCAGTGATCTCTTGGTTATTTAGTAACGTATTGTGTAGCCTCCATGTGTTTGTGTTTTTTACGTTTTTTTCCCTGTAACTGATTTCTAATCTCATAGCATTGTGGTCAGAAAAGATGCTTAATGTGATTTCAGTTTTCTTAAGTTTACCGAGGCTTGGTTTGTGACCCAAGATGTGATCTGTCCTGGAGAATGTTCCATGCGTACTTGAGAAGAAAGTGTAATCTGCTGTTTTTGGATGGAATGTCCTATAAATATCAATTAAATCTATCTGGTCTATTGTGTTATTTAAAGCTTGTGTTTCCTTAATAATTTTCTGTTTGGATGATCTGTCCATTGATGTAAGTGAGGTGTTAAAGTCCTCCATTATTATTGTGTTACTCTCGATTTTCTCTTTTATAGCTGTTAGCCATTGCCTTATGTATTGAGGTGCTCCTATGTTGGGTGCATATATATTTATAATTGTTATATCTTCTTCTTGGATTTATCCCTTGATCATTATGTAGTGTCCTTTCTTGTCTCTTGTAACATTTTTAATTTAAAGTCTATTTTATCTGTTATGAGTATTGCTACTCCAGCTTTCTTTTGATTTCCATTTGCATGAAATATCTTTTTTCCATCCCCTCACTTTCAATCTGTATGTGTCTCTAGGTCTGAAGTGGGTCTCTTGTAGACAGCATATATATGCGTCTTGTTTTTGTATCCATTCAGTGAGCCTGTGTCTTTTGGTTGGAGCATTTGATCCATTCACATTTAAGGTAATTATTGATATGTATGTTCCTATTACCATTTTCTTAATTGTTTTGGGTTTGTTTTTGTAGGTCCTTTCCTTCTCTTGTGTTTCCCACTTAGAGAAGTTCCTTTAGCATTTATTGTAGAGCTGGTTTGGTAGCTGAATTCTCTTAGCTTTTGCTTGTCTGTAAAGCTTTTGATTTCTCCATCGAATCTGAATGAGATCCTTGCAGGGTAGAGTAATCTGGTTGTAGGTTCTTCCCTTTCATCACTTTAAATATGTCATTCCACTCCCTTCTGGCTTATAGAGTTTCCGCTGAGAAATTAACTGTTCACCTTTTGGGAGTTCCCTTGTATGTTATTTGTTGCTTTTCCCTTGTTGCTTTCAACAATTTTTCTTTGTCTTTAATTTTTGCCAATTTGATTACTATGTGTCTTGGTGTGTGTCTTCCTTGGGTTTATCCTGTATGGGACTCTCTGCACTTCCTGGACTTGGGTGGCTATTTCCTTTCCCATGTTAGGGAAGTTTTCGACTATAATCTCTTCAAATATTTTCTTGGGTCCTTTCTCTCTCTCTTCTCCTTCTGAGACCCCTATAATGCGAATGTTGTTGCATTTAATGTTGTCTCAGAAGTCTCATAGGCTGTCTTCATTTCTTTTCATTCTTTTTTCTTTATTCTGTTCTGCAGCAGTGAATTCCACCATTCTGTCTTGCAGGTCATTTATCCATTCTTCTGCCTCAGTTATTCTGCTATTGATTCCTTCTAGTGTATTTTTCATTTCAGTTATTGTATTGTTCATCTCTGTTTGTTTGTTCTTTAATTCTTCTAGGTCTTTGTTAAACATTTCTTGCATCTTTTGAGTCTGCCTCTATTCTTTTTCTGAGGTCCTTGATCATCTTCACTATCATTATTCTGAATTCTTTTTCTGGAAGGTTGCCTATCTCCACTTCATTTAGTTGTTTTTCTGGAGTTTTATCTTGTTCCTTCATCTGGTACATAGCCCTCTGCCTTTTCATCTTGTCTATCTTTCTGTGAATGTGGTTTTTGTTCCACAGGCTGCAGGATTGTAATTCTTCTTGCTTCTGCTGTCTTTCCTCTCCTAATCTCTTTATTTATAAACCAGGATTTTTCTAGTCTATAACACCCTGCTAGTGTTGGGTGGTCTCCTGCAGAGGCGGGAGGTGGCTGTGTCTCACCTTGAGGACAAGTTCACTAGCAGCAGCCTGGATGCTTTTTATTTCTTTTTCTTGTCTGCTTGCTGTGGCTAGGACTTCCAATACATGTTGTAAGTGTGATGAGAGTGGGCATTTTTGTCTTATTCCTGATCTTAGAGGCAAAGCTTTCAGCTTTCTCTGTTGAGTCTTAGCTCTGGGTTTGTCATATATGGAATTTATTATGTTGAGGTATGTTCCCACTATACCCACTTTGTTGAGAGTTTTTATCATAAATGGATGTTGGGTTTTGTCAAATGCTTTTTCTACATGTATTGAAATAATCAGGATTTTTATCTTTCGTCTTGTTAACATGGTGTGTCAGATTAATTGATCTGTGGATACTGAACCATCCTTGCATCCTTGGTTTAAACCCCACTTGGTCATGGTTTATGATCCTTCTAATGTATTGTTCAATTTGGTTGCTAGTATTCTTTTTTTTAATTAATTATTTTTTGACTGCATTGGGTCTTTGTTGCTGCATGCAGGCTTTCTCTAGTTGCGTTGAGTGGGGGCTACTCTTCGTTGTGGTGCATGGGCTTCTCATTACAGTGGCTTCTCTTCTTGCAGAGCACAGGCTCTAGGTGCGTGGGCTTCAGTAGTTGTGGCGCATGGGCCAGTAGTTGTGGCTCGCAGGCTCTGGAGCGCAGGCTCAGTATTTGTTGCGCACGGGCTTAGTTGCTCCGCGGCATGTGGGACCTTCCCGGACCGGGGATTGAACCTGTGTCCCCTGCATTGACAGGTGGATTCTTAACCACTGCACCACCAGGGAAGTCCTGGTCTTGATTTTTTGATCCATTCAGCCATCCATTGTCTTTTGATTAAAGCACTTTGTCCATTTACATTTAAAGTAATTATTAATAGGTATGTATTCATTTCCATTCTGTTTATTGTTTTCTGGTTGTTTTTGTAGTTCTTCTTTGTTTCTTTCTTCTTCTCTTGCTTTCTTCCCTTATGATTTGATGAATATCTTTAATGTTATGTTTGGATTCCTTTGTTTTGTGTGTGTGTTTTTGTTTTAGGTACTATGAGGTTCATATATAATGACCTGTGTATATAGCTGTTTTAAGTTGATGATCTTGTTTTAAGTTCAAACACTTTCTAAAAGCCCTACATGTTTAGCCCCCCCATCATGTTTTATGTTTTGAATTTACATCCTTTTATTTTGCGTATCCCTTAACTACATAGATATAGATGATTTTACTACTTTTGCCTTTCATCATTTCTACTAGCTTTATAAGTGATTGATCCACTACTTTCACTATATGTTTGTCTGTAGTGGTGAGATTGTTTCCTCAGAATTTTCTTACTTCTAGTTGTGGCTTTTTCTTTTCCACTTAGAGAAGTCCCTTTAACATTTCTCGTAAGGTCGGTTTAGTGGTGATGAACTCCTCTAGCTTTTGCTGTGTATAAAACTACCTCTCCTTCAATTCTGAATGATAACCTTGATGGGTAGAGTATTCTTGGTTGTTTCTTTTTTTCTCCAGTACTTTAAATATATTGTGCCGCTCCCTTTTGGCCTGCAAAGTTTCTGCTGAAAAGTCAGCTGATGGTCTTAGGGGGGCTCTCTTATGTATAACTAGTTGTTTTTCTCTGCTGCTTTTAAGATTCTCTCCTTATCTTTCTCTTTTGACATTTTAAGTATAATGTGTCTTGATGTGGACCTCTTTGGGTTCGTCTTGTTTGGGACTGTCTGTGCTTCCAGGACCTGGATGTCTGTTTCCTTCCTCACATTGGGGAAGTTTTCAGCTATTATTTCTTGAGATAACTTCTCTGCCCCTTTCTCTCTCTCTCTTCCTTCTGGAATTCATGTAATGTGAATGTTAGTATGCTTGATGTTGTCCCAGAGGTCCCTTAAATTATTCTCTTTTTTTCTGAGTTCTTTTTCTTTTTTCTGTTCAATTTGGGTGATTTCCACTACTCTGTCTTTCAGATCACTAGTCTATTCTTCTGTATCATCTAATCTTCCATTGATTCCCTCTAGTGTGTTTTTCATCTCAGTTATTGTATTTTTCAGCTCTGATTTTTTAAAGTATTTTCTTACTCTGCTGAAGTTTGCGCTGTGGTCATCCATTCTTCTCCTGAGTTTCATGAGCATCTTTATGATCATTACCTTGAACTCTTTATCAGATAGATTGTTTATCTCCATTTCATTTAGTTTCTGAGATTGGTCTTGTTCTTTCATTTGGAACATACTTTTCTGTCTTCTCACTTTGCCTAATTCTCTGTGTTTATTTCTTTGTATTAGGTAGGCCCGTTACATTTCCTGATCTTGCAGAAGCGGTCTTATGTAGGTGGTGTCCTGTGGGGCCCAGGCACATGCTCTCTTCTGTGCACCAGAGCCAGATGCTTCAGGGGTGTAACCTGTGTGGGCTGTGTGCGCCTTTCTCTTGTTGCAGGGCTAACTGCCGTGGGTTTGCTGGTATGTGGGTTGGCCCCTGGGCCCAGCTGGCTGAGAGGACCTGCTTTGTGCTATTACAAGGGATACATTGGTGGGCGGTGCAGGCCCCCCAGCACATCGGGCTGTGAGGCCTGGTGGCAGGCAACTGATGTGAGCACACTGGTAGGCGAGGCAGGCCCCTGGTGCTAATAGGCTCGAGGGAGGATTCCAGAGCATGCCTGCCAGTTCTGGTGTCATCTAGGTAATATGAGATCACATTAGTGGCTGCTGCCAACATCTGAGTCCCCAAGGGGAGTCCCAGCGGGAGGCTTTCTAAGATCGGCAAGTAGGTCTGACCCTGGCACCTTTCACACTGCTGCCTTTCTGCTTGAATTAAGATTGAGTGAGTTTTTGCCTGCACTCTTTAAGAGCAGTGTCTGTTTCCTACAGCCCTCTGGCTCTCCAAAATGTGAACCCTGCTGGTTTTCAAAGTCAGACATTTTGGGGGCTCATTTTGATGAAGGACCCCTGGGCTGGGGAGCCCAGTGTGGGGATTGGACTCCTCAGTCCTTGGGGAGGACCTCCTTTTTAAGGTTTTAATTGGTATATGGGAATAAATTTGACTTTTATATACCAATTTCTGATTTATTCATTTGTTTTTGTTTTTTCCAGTAAATGTTTATTGAGTATGTGCTGTCAGGTATTGTTTTAGGCCCTGAGGTTATAGTAGTAAAACAAAAGAGACAAAAAAAAAAATCTCCCTTTGTGCATGTTGTGGGGGTAGACAATTTTATCTATCAGTTTATCTGTATAGTGTTAGATGGAGGAAAATGAAGAAAGGGTGATGTATAGGGACTGTCTTGAGTGAGGGTGGGTTGAAGCGTTAAATAGGGTTGTCAGGGAAGGCCACATTGATAAGGTGACCTTTGATCAAAGTCATGAAAGAGGTGAGGGAATGAGTCATGCAGATATCTGAGGGAAGTACATTCCAGACAGAAGGATCAGTAAGTGCAGAGATTGAGTAGAGAGTATGCCGAGATTACTCTAGAAATAGCGTGGAGGCCAATATGGCTGGACTGGATTGAACAATGGGGAGAATAGTAGGAGAGACAGTAAGAGAGGTAGCAAAGGATCATATCATGTGGGTCTTGTAGAATGTAGACCACTGTAAGAACTTCAGTTTTCAATTTTTAAAAAATTTTGTTTTTTGTTTTGAGCAGAGGATTGACATGATTTAAATTATGTTTTAAAAGGAAGGTGACTGTGTTGAGGCTGCAAAGGAAGCAAAGGTGGAAGCAGGGAAAGTACTTAGGAAGCTCTTGCAGTTATCTAGGAAAGCACTGATGGTGGCTTGAACCTTTGTTTAGTAACATAAGAGGTGGTTTAAGATTCTGCATATATTTTAAAGTTGGAACCTAAAAGATTTCCTGATGGATTGGATATTGGGTCAGAGACCGAGGACTCAGAAGTGACTTTCAGGATTTTGGCCTGAGTAACTGGGAAGATAGAGTTTCCAGTTATTGAGATGGTAGAAATTACAAGAGGAGCACTTTTTGGATGGGGTTTCAGGTGAGGTGGTGAAGAACAGGGTTTGATTTTTGGATATGTATGTTTGAGATGCCTATTAGACAGATGTCCAAGTGGGGATTCTAAGGACGTAGTTGAATATGAGTCTGGCAAACAGGAATTATGTGGATTGGAGATATAAATTTGGGTGTCATCAGTATTTGGATGGTATCTACTAAAACCATGAAACTGGATGAGATTATCAAGGATGTAAATGTGGAGAAAGAAGAGAAAAGGACCAAGGCCACCCTAGGGTACTCTAACATTAAGATATTTGGAGTAATGAAGAAGAACCAGAAAAAGAAAGTGAGAAGAAGTGGTCAGTGAGATAGGAAATCCCAAGAGTGTGTGGCGTCCTGGACACTAATTGAAGTTTCTGGGTCATGGTCATCTGTGACACATACTGCTGCCAAGTAAGTTGAGGGTCGAAAATTGACCATAGGTTTTAGCAATGTTGAAGAACTTGGTGACCTTGAGAAGAATAGTTTTGGTAGAGGAATGGAGTAAAAGCCTGTTTAGAGTAGATTTAAGAAAGTAAGGGAGTAGAGAAGTGGTAGACAATGAGAAGAGGCAGTTCTTTTGAGTAAAGGGAATTGAGAAAATGGGTAGCTGGAGGGGGAAGCATTTTGTGTGTATGAGTGAGCAGGATGTATGAAAGAAATGATAGCATGTGCATGTTTATGTGCTACTGGGAATGGCCTAGAAGACATGGAATAATTGATGACGGAGAGAGTGGGGACAATTGATGGAGAACCATCCATGAGGAGGCAAGAAAGGATGGGATTTAGTGTACAAGTGCATCTTGTACTAGTGAAATTAACAAAAGGAAAGTCAGTTATATCCTGCCACAGCTAAGTTTGAAATCAAAAAGTATTGAAAAAAAGTTAATGGTCCTAGCAAATGGATTACAACTTCTTATTTAAGTAGGTTTTTAGAGTTTACTCACTTGTGTTCCATGGCAGATATGGAAGATTAAAGTAGAAGTCATGAATCTTTTTTGCTCTTGATAGTAAATGAAATGATACTTCATACTTTGCTGTTTTGGGGGATGTACATTTGATAAAGAAAATCTGTGAAAACATAAAATAGCAAATGCACTTTTTTGGGTGTTCTTACGTGTTATAGCTATACTGTTGTAGTTATCTATTGTATTACAAACCACTCCAAAACTCAGTGGCTTAAAACAGCATTCATTTGTTTTGCTCATGAATTTACAATTTCGGCAGAGTTTGGTAGAAACATCTCATCTCTACCCCACATGGGTTGGAGCTACCTGATTGGGGATGGAGGATCTACTACCAGGATGGCTTACTCACATGACTGACAGATTGGTGCTGGCCACTGGTTCCTTTCCACATGGACCTCTCTAATGGAGCCACTTGGACTTGCTTCTAATGTGGTGCTGGGTTCTAAGAGTAAGCCACCCAAAAGACAAGAGTAGTTTTGAAAGCTGGCACACCTATATTCTCTTGGTCAAACAGCAGTATTACAGATTCAAGGGAGGGGACATAGGCATTCTCCTTTTCCCAGTTGAATGGAGGTGACTCAAATAATTGTGGACTCTTATTTTAAAACTGTCACATATACCTTAATACAGGTAACAAAGGCATTTCTATCCCCATCCATTTTTCTGTGTTCATATTAAATGCCAACATTACCATGAAACCTTTCTTCATCCCATCACTGATTTTAATATCCCCCTTCCTGAACCCTTCATGGTACTTTGTTGTGTCCTTTTTTTGTGGCATTTACCTTGTATTAGTGTATGTTATAATTTTGTATTATCTTTGCTTGCCACCTTTATATTGCAACTCTGAATTCCACTCAGTAGTGCTTTACTCATAGTGGTTGCTTAATAAGTGTGTTGTCAAAAGAAATAAAAGGAAACTTTTTTTAAGAATTCATAAATTTTGTTTAAATGTTGTAAAAAAGTGATTAACCAAATGAGACCTTGGTGAACTGCAAGGTGCAGGTTGTTTAAAATTGAGAGAGGTAGGAGACAAACTAGAGTAGGAATAAGTCATCAAGGTGATGAAGAAAAATGTTTCGATAAATTAAGAGTACATTTTGCTTAATAGTTCTTTAAAAAGCAGAGCAACAAAAAAGTAAACTCAACTAAAGGCTGGCAAGTGGTGTATGTTATTAGAAAATTTTCTGCTTGAAGATAGCTTTTTTGTATGGTCTCCTGAAATTAGCTGAAATTCTCAATGTAGCAGGCAACAAAAATTCAGTTGATTAACAGTCTTATTCCATGTACAGCCTTACTTATTCTTGCATGTAACATAACATATTTATATTTTCTGGGGATGAGGACATGGATGTGTTTGGGAGGGCTTTATTCTGCCTACTGTACCACATAAGTTGGGTAATAGGCAGTTGGAAGTTCGTTATTAAAGTGCAGGAGGAACATAAATTTGTTTCATAGACTTTATTAAGCTCATACTCTGTGCCAGTACCTTGCCACATCCTGGGGCTATAAAGATGCAGTTCCTGTCTATTAGCTCTTGGTTAAAAAAGTTATGTATATGTAAATATACATCACGTCACATTATGTAAATAATGTAAATGATGTAAATATACATCACGTCACATTCGTGACGACCTTCACCACGGTGAAGGTCGTCACGAATCACAATGCATATGTTTTAATAACAATTTGCTTTGAGAACATGGTGGGAAAGGACTCTTCAGGTCTACTCTAAGGTACCAAGAAGAGACCTTGGTACCTTGAGGGACTGCAAATAGTGCCATATGCCTGAAAAAGGGGGGTAGGGTTTATGTGAGGGAGGGATAATTATGAAGGATTTTGTATGCAGCATTACAGAGTTTGAGACTTTATCTTATATGCAACATGGGAACCACTGGAGGCTTTGCATTTTAGAAAGAACAGCTTTTGTTTGTTTGGTTTTGGTTTTTTCTTTTTTGTAACATGGAGAATGGATTGGAGAGAGCAAGGCTGAACACATGGGTATCAATTAGGATACCAACTAATATAGGTAAGAGACAAGGGCCTACACTAGATAGCTTATTGCAAAGAAGTTGAAAAGGGAAGAGATTTAAGAGATAATTCAGATTTAAGAATAGATTGATAGGACTTGATGGCTATTAGATTTGGAAAGTGTGGAGTTGAAGGAGGAGTAAAGATTTTTAGCTTGAGCAACTGGTTAGATGTTAGTGTTATAAGCAAGATAAGGAACATAAGAATCAGAGTAGTAGGTTTGTGTTGAAGATAATGACTTTGCTTTTGGATCTGTTGAGTGAGAGTTAAATCCAGGTGATATGGTTTATAGGTAGTTAATTATTTCAAATGGAGCTTAGAAAAAAGTTGAGGTTATAGATACAGATTAGGAGTCATTGGGAAGCATAGGTGATATTTATTGAAACCATGGGATCGAGTGAAATTGTCCAGGGAGAGAAAATAGAGTAAGAGGACCTATAAGAACAGCTGTCCCCAACCTTTTTGGCACCAGGGACAGGTTTCGTGGAAGACAATTTTTCCACAGACCGGGGTAGGATAGGGGGTCGGGGTATGGTTCAGGCGGTAACGCAAGCGATGGGGAGCGGCAGATGAAGCTTCACTCGCTCGCCCGCCACTCACCTCCTGCTGTGCGGCCCGGTTCCTAACAGGCCGTGGACCGATACTGGTCTGCGACCCTGTGGTTGGGGACCCCTGTATAAGAACATTAACATTTAAGTGTAGATGGAGAAAGAGGAGCCCAGGAAAAAGAAGAAATGATCAAAGTTAAAAGCAGAACTAAACTGGCATCTAGAAAGCTGAAGTGTAAGTAGGGATGATATCCATTGTCATATTCTGCAAAGGGTCAAGTAAGTAGAAGACAGATGAGGCCCTTGTTCTTTGTAACAACCATGGAGGTAAGTATTCTCATTATGTGAGGAAGCTGAACTGAGAGATGTCAACTTGGAAAAGGCTGCATGCAGATCTAATAAACAGGGTGGAGCTAAAATTTAAATCAAGACAGTTTGATTTCAGAATCTATGCTTTTAACAACTATCTTATTTTATTATTTTAAACTTTTTTCTTCCTTTTGTTTATCATAAAATAGTAGTTTTTAATCTCATTTTGAGTCTGCTTCATTTTGAATTTAAAATTGTAGACATGTCCTCATATTTGGTATGATTTTTATTGAATAGTTGACTGATCATTGATAAGGATGTTAAAACATCCTCTGGCCAAGAGGTGGCTTTATGGGACAGCCCTTATACTTAACCAGACTGACACAGAATGCTTGATAAATCTTTTTGGGGGATGGTATTTTACATTTAAATGTGGGAAATGTTCAATATAACCGATATGACTACTTTGTTGAGTACTAGAAACTTTTTAAGAGAATTATAATACAAAGCATTTGTAAGTGCCATGTAGCTAAAAGTAGATAAATCTTACATATTTTAAATTGAGACTACCAGAATATTCCATAACACTTTACCAAATATAGATTTGGTATTGTATTGCTAGCTATTTTCAACCATTGTCATGGTAACTCTTTGTTACCTGCTTTTCTTTTGTAAACATTGAAACTTTTTCTCCCTTTCCTGACTCTTCTGTATCAGTTTTCCCTTTTGTCTGCCTAATTTTAGATTTAGAAATTATTAAGCCACATCTCTTTTATGGAATGCTAGATATGGTGTTCTTTGTTAAATAGTTAGTTATAGACCTTACCTTTCAGTAGCATATGAGTGATGTTAAAAAAAAGAGTGCCTTAGTTAATTTTCACTGGGTAAATGAACACTCAGAGGATGCAGTCTCAAGTCTTTGTTCAAGAAGTGAAAGGATAATAGTAACTTTTAAGATAGTCTAATAAATGTTAAGCATTTATTTATCTGGAAGAAAAATGTAACTTTTGAGTTATGTTTTACCTACCTAAAAATCTGCTAAAGAAATGATTTACAATATTCGATGCCTTGTTTTTTTAAATTAATTCCAGTGACCAGAGCTTTATGTGATTTCATTGATCTCAGTACCTTTTGCAGCATTTAATGGCTTTTCTTATGTGTAACCATCTTTTAAGGTGTTCCTTGTGAATAAAAGATAATTAAGTGACCAGCTAATTTGCAGGAGTTATTAAGATACACTTAGTCTACGTAAAATCTGAAGTTTTCTATAAACTGTAAGGAAAATAGCCAAATATAAGGGCAGTTCCATTTATATAATGATGACATGCTTGTAATTTATTGTTGCAGTGGCTAGGTTAGAGATTAAATTAAGAACCAATGGAAAATTAGTTGGTCCCACTAATTACAGATAAATGGTGATTTGAAATACTTAGCTGTATGAAAACACTGTCATCTGAAATATGTATTCAATAAATGTGAACTATCAACTTACAGATATTATCTTATTTAATTCTCATAGCAATTCTGAGTTAGGATATTATTATCCTAATTTTACAGATAAAGAGACAGAGACTTAGTGATGTTAGCCCATCTGTGGTCTTGTAGCTGCAGCCAGGATTCTAACCAAACCTTTTTGACCGCAGGGCCCAGGTTCTTAACTAGTAGACTAGATTATAGTAAACTGAAATCTGATGCTCAAGCTGTACTTTTGATTGCAATGAACTTTTCATGAAAATCTTTAACTGTCAAATAGAGTCCAAATCTAAACTATTTTGCTTCTGGAGGTATGCATTTTTTACCAGTCATGCCAATTAAAATTTAACTTCTTTAATTTTAGCCTACAGTTTCAGGATTTGTGATAATTTAAGGTGATATGTAGAATTAAAAAGCTAGAAGTGCATCTTTATTTGAGCTCTTACCATCGACATTCAAGTAAGATATTGGTGGGTATGGGGAATGACAGAATTGAATTTTATGTTATCGAGTAGGCAGGGGATCATGAAACTTTCTGTAAAGCACCGGATAGTAAATATAGTAAATGGCTTTGGGAGCCGTATGGTCTCTGTTGTAACTACGCAACTCTTCTAAAGTAGCCATAGACAGTATGTAAACAACAGCGTTACTGTGTTTCAGAAAGAGGCAGCAGCCTGGATTTGGCACATTTGTCCACTTCTTGTAATTTTTGCAAGAAAAAGATAAGATTTGTTTATGATAATATATTGTTTATGCAGAGTGGAAGTTTTCCTTTGTAAACTGTATTGGCAAAAAAAGTTTACCCAAAAAGATAGCAATAGTATAAAGGAGAATGGGAAGCTAATGGTACCTAATAGTAAAGAATACTTTTTCAGCATTTCTATGACTACTTTAATTACCTCATAAATACTTGATAATTACAGAATATACTTATTTACTCATTTCTTAGCATTACCATTTTTTTATCTTGAAAAAACAATTCTACAGTTTTCACTGGCGTTTTCACTAATTCTGATAAACTTTCTTTATCATAACTTGGGAAGGATTATTGTAAAAAGGTATGATGCATAACTGGGTGACGATTTTATTTTATTTGAATTTATTTTGAAAAATAATATCAGCAGGTAGACTTAGATCAAGGCTTGTTGTGTAAATATATACATGTAGTTGAATTGTAGGTTCAGAAGTGGAGTACTCTACAGCCAGCTTTCAGTGTCACATTTTATAGATTGCTTATTACAAGTAGTTTTGACCCTACAGATGCCTTCTAGTGCCACAAAACATTATTAAATGTAAGTCATTTGTGATATTGACTAATGGTGGTATGTTGGATGTTGAACCTAATACATACTTTTTATTCTTATTCTCAGAGATTCGTCAGCGACCTGCAGCTCAAAGAAACCTTTCTCCAGCACCAGCAGGCTCTAGCCAGGGCTCTCCCTGCAAAGTTCCAGTATCTCCTGGACCACCAAAGGACACTTCGGCCCCTGGTGGACCCCCAGAAAGAACTGTTATTCCAGCCCTATCGTCAAATGTGTTACCAAGACGTTTTGGATCCCCTGCTACTTCAGTGCCTGGAATGGGTAAACAGAGCACTTAATGTTATTTACAGTTTATATTGTTTTCTCTGGTTACCAATAAAACGGACCATTTTCAGACAGTATGGAAATGGCATTTCATTTGGAAATAGCAGAGCAGTTATCTGATTAAGCAGGAGTTCCATATTCAATTAGCCATAACTCTTTACAGCTGGCACCTTGTGATACTGAAACCTATTTCTTGAGCTCATTTAACTGTTATGGCTTCTTTGTTTAAATGGCAATAAAACTTTGTAGTATTCTGTAGTCAACAGTATAGCATATCTTTTTATATTCAGCTTTAGAATGGTCCCAGATTTATATAAAATGACGATAGAAGAGAACATTTTTGGAATATATTCGTGCTTTTTGCTAGCCCCTTCATATACATTTTTAAATATGACAATTACTTAACATATTTCAGGAAGAATATTCATGCATTGTGGTGTATAATACTACTAATGTTAATGTGGGCTTGGTAGATTTTTCTTTTTTTAAGCCATAGAACCTTAGTATCTTCTGACAGATACTTTAACGTAAAGTTCTATTGAATTAATAACAATAATTCAATAGAATTACTACTATTACCCTTTACTAGTATTTCATTTCTTTGGACTCTCTTTTTCAGTGCTGTAGATCTCTAGGGGAAGACCCCATTTTTGGAGTGTAATAGATTATATTACCCTGCAGCTTTCTTTTGGAGTGTGATTGGGACACGGAAGTCCACTATATCAGCAGATCACATTAGTTTATGTAGATTTCCATGTCTGATTATTGAATATGATAGTAAATTATTTATTTTATTTTAGAATATTTAATTTTAATTTAGATTACTTTCATATTTCATGACTAATTACATATAATTTATAATGATTTTGAGGCTAGTTAGTAGTTGATATCAGGTATTCAGGGCACTTATGTAATAAAATCAATAAGCAATCTAAATGTTACTAATGCAGTAGACTTTTTTTCCTGCTTTTTCTTCAAAAAAAGCAGCATAAGATTTTAGAAAACTAGAAAACTATTAATTTATAAATACATTAAGAAAGCTAGCTACAAATGAAATGAATACAAAACATAACTTTTAATTATTGGTTATTGAAAAAATACTTTTAAACTTGACATATAATGATGTCACTCAAGGCAGCCATATATTTTGTGAAGTTGAGTAAATTAAAGTGATTGAAAATTATTCATCTTTCAGTTGTTATCTAGTTGATCCAAGATACCCATATTTGTAAAGTAAAGCTCTCAGTTGTTTAATGAAAGAACATTTTTTGTGAGAATGCATGAGTTATATACATTTGTATAACTAGTTTTAAAGAAATTAAAGTTTAGCAATTTATATAAAATAATAAAAATTATATACTAGCACATGTAAGAACAGGATTATAGCAGGAGCAATGGCCTACCATTTCATGATCATGTAAATATAACATATTTTACTGAAGTTTTTAATTAGTTTCTGTGTAAAAGACTTTGTATTTAAGTTGTACATTGCCAAAAGTATGAATGAGTTAAGTGATTTCTTACAGCGAAGATTAATAATTCATATTTTCATTATGCCATATTTGTGGAAGAGAATCAATTTAATATGTATTACCACAGGGCTCCCATATGTTTGGAAATTAATAACCAGCAGGTACTTGATAATTTGCCAAGCTGTGTAAAAATGACCAGTACTCCTACAATGATTGCTCTTGATGTTTTTATTAATTACTGTTACCCATAACAGCATGAATACAAAGATGTGTTATTTTAAAAGTTATTAGTATGCAAGGGAGTTAAGATAGTTTTATGAAATCTGTTGTTTTATTTATCCAGATTCCTTTCTAGACATTTTCATTTTAAACATGTAGAAGTAAAATACTCCAGCAAAAGTTAAGTTGGCTTAAATGCTTTCAAAATCTAATTTGGCATGTTTATTCAAGTTGAAAATTTGGTAATGAGGGATGACACTTAATGTCTACATTCAAGTTAATGTTTTGATGATAATGATTGAATGTTGTTAGTACGACTATACCAATAACTGATGAAATCTGAAAAATGTACTTGATTTGTAATACTAAAAACTTATTCTAGAACCTAAATTTCATTTACTAGCTATAATTCTACATCATTTGCCTTTTTAAAGATGGTAACAACCTTTAGATTTGTGATTATTTACAAAGCAAATCTCTTTCTTATCTTTTAACATATTAATATCATATTACTGCCCTAAAGCCATTTTTTAATGCTTTAAAGTATTTGTCACAGCCATTTTGAAAACCCTTTATGCATGTATTGCAGGGTTTATTCCAACAAGACCGCATTTTGTTTCAAAGTCTTCTACGAGGTCTCCACGTAACCTCCATTGCTGCCTATCTTACTCTTATCTGGCCTTGTTTTACAAAGGCAAACATCACATCTCATTTATTTTATTCTCTCACTTTCTTCTCAGTGCCTTCTGTGTAGTCTCTCAGTTCAGAGTATCTCCTGCACACAGTTCTGTTTCAGTTTTCAGAGACTGTGAACAATTCATAAAGTTTGAATGTGCAATCTTTGTTTTTGTTGCTACTGTTTTTATATGATGTAATCATTAACTAAATTCTGGGTTATTCCTCCACTCCCCATTCTCCATTCATCTCCTCTGATACTGGCTAATTTATTACATGAACACAATGTATCTCTTTATTTATTTAGATCTTCTCTAGTTTCTCTCAACAATGTTTTGCAGTGTTCAGTATATAGGTTTTGCACCTTTTGGGGTTAAACGTACATCTAATTTTTTCATGTTTTTATCATATTTTAAATGATATTTTATTAACTATTTCCATTGTTCATTGCTAACATATATAGAAATAGAGTTGATTTTTGTATATTGATCTTGTATCCTGTAATATTGCTAAACTCACTTGTTAGTGCTGATAGCTTTTTTTTCTTATAGATTCCATAGTATTTTCTACATAGGCTGTCAGATTGTAAGTAAGGACAATTTTACTTCTTCTTTTAAAATCTGGATTCCTTTCATTTCTTTTTCTTGCCTTATTATACTACCTAGAACCTTTAGTGCAGTGTTAAATAGAAGTGGTGAGAGCAGACATCCTTGCCTTATTGCTGATCTTAGGAGGAGAGCATTTACTTTTTCTTCATTCAGCCTGATGTAAGCTATAGGGTTTTTTTTTTAATAGATACCCTTTGTCAGATTGAGGAAGTACTCTTCCAATGCTAGTTACAAAGGTTTTTATCAGTAAAAGATGATGGATTTTGTCAAATGCTTTTTCTGCATCTATTGAGATGCTCATGTAGGGTTTTAGTTTGTTTTTTTGTTTTAACATCACTGTTTTAACATTCACTGTTTCATATGGTGAAATACACTGATTGATTTTTTAAAAATAAATTTATTTATTTATTTTTGGCTGCGTTGGGTCTTTGTTGCTGTGCGTGGGCTTTCTCTAGTTGCGGCAAGCGAGGGCTACTCTTCATTGCAGTGTATGGGCTTCTCATTGTGGTGGTTTCTCTTGCTGCGGAGCACAGGCTCTAGGCACAGGGGCTTTAGTAGTTGTGGCATGCAGGCTCTAGAGTGCAGGCTCAATAGTTGTGGCACATGGGCTTAGTTGCTCCGTGGCATGTGGGATCTTCCCAGACCAGGGATCGAATCCATGTCCCCTCCATTGGCAGGTGGATTCTTAATCACTGCTCCACCAGGGAAGTCCCTGATTGTTTTTTGTTTGTTTGTTTGTTTTGTTTTTTGCAGTACGCGGGCCTCTCACTGCCGTGGCCTCTCCCGTCATGGAGCACAGGCTCCGGACGCGCAGGCTCAGCGGCCATGGCCCACGGGCCCAGCCGCTCCACGGCATGCGGGATCCTCCCGGACTGGAGCACGAACCCGTGCCGCCTGCATCGGCAAGCAGACTCCCAACCACTGCGCCACCAGGGAAGCCCCCTTATTGGTTTTTTTAACATTGATTTTTAGATGTTAAACCACTAGCTTTCCTGAGGTAAATTTCACTTGGTCATGATGTTTTATTATTTTATATATATTGTTGGGTTCAATTTGCTAAAATTTCGTTAGAAATATTTACATCAATTTTCCTTAGGGATATTGGTCTGTAGTTTTGTTTTTGTTTTTTCTTGTAATTTTTTTTTCTGGTTTTGCTATCAGAGTAATGCTGGCCTCACTATGAGAAGGTATTTTCTCATCTTTAATTTTATGGACAAGTTTGTGTAGAAATGGTATTATTTCTTTCTTCGAATTTTATTTTTTAATAGAGCAGGTTCTATTAGTTACCTGTTTTATACATATTAGTGTGTATATGTCAATCCCAATCTCCCAATTCATCACACCCCCCTCCCACACACCGGCTTTCCCCCCTTGGTGTCCATACATTTGTTCTGTACATTTGTGTCTCTATTTCTGCCATGCAAACCAGTTCATCTGTACCATTTTGCTAGATTCCACATACATACGTTAATATACGATATTTGTTTTTCTTTTTCTGACTTACTTCACTCTGTATAACAGTCTCTAGGTCCATCCACGTCTCTACAAATGACCAAATTTTGTTCCTTTTTATGGCTGATATTCCATTCTATATATGTACCACATCTTCTTTATCCATTTGTCTGTCAGTGGGCATTTAGGTACTTCCATGACCTGGCTATTGTAAATAGTGCTGCAGTGAACGTTGGGGTGCATGTATCTTTTTGAGTTACGGTTTTCTCTGGGTATATGCCCAATAGTGGGATTGCTGGGTCATATGGTAATTCTGTTTTTAGTTTTTTAAGGAACCTCCGTACTGTTCTCCATAGTGGCTGTATCGATTTACATTCCCACCAGCAGTGCAAGAGGGTTCCCTTTTCTCCACACCCTCTCCAGCATTTGTTGTTTGTAGATTTTCTGATGATGCCCATTCTAACTGGTGTGAGGTGATACCTCATTGTAGTTTTGATTTGCATTTCTCTAATAATTAGTGATGTTGAGCAGCTTTTCATGTGCTACTTGGCCATCTGTATGTCATCTTTGGAGAAATGTCTATCTGGTCTTTTGCCCATTTTTTTATTGGGTTGTTTGTTTTTTGTAATATTGAGCTGCATGAGCTGTTTATATATTTTGGAGATTAATCCTTTGTCTGTTGATTCGTTTGCAAATATTTTCTCCCATTCTGAAGGTTGTCTCTTCATCTTGTTTTGTAGTTTCCTTTGCTTTGCAAAAACTTTTAAGTTTCATTAAGTCCCATTTGTGTATTTTTGTTTTTATTTCCATTACTCTAGGAGGTGGATCAAAAAAGATCTTGCTGTGATTTATGTCATAGAGTATTCTTCCTATGTTTTCCTGTAAGAGTTTTATAGTCTCTGGTCTTATATTGAGGTCTCTAATCCATTTTGAGTTTATTTTTGTGTATGGTGTTAAGGAGTATTCTAATTTCATTCTTTTACATGTAGCTGTCTTGTTTTCCCAGCACCACTTATTGAAGAGACTGTCTTTTCTCCATTGTATATTCCCGCCTTCTTTATCAAAAATAAGGTGACCATATGTGCGTGGGGTTTATCTCTGGGCTTTCTATCTTGTTCCATTGATCTATGTTTCTGTTTTTGTGCCAGTACCATATTGTCTTGATTACTGTAGCTTTGTAGTATAGTCTGAAGTCAGGGAGTCTGATTCCTCCAGCTCCGTTTTATTCCCTCATGACTGCTTTGGCTATTCGGGGTCTTTTGTGTCTCCGTACAAATTTTAAGATGATTTATTCTTGTTCTGTAAAAAATGCCATTGGTAATTTGATAGGGATTTCATTGAATATGTAGATGGCTTTGAGGAGTATAGTCATTTTCACAATATTGATTCTTCCAATCCAAAAACATAGTATATCTCTCCATCTGTTGGTATCATCTTTAATTTCTTTCATCAGTGTCTTATAGTTTTCTGCATACAGGTCTTTTGTCTCCCTAGGTAGGTTTATTCCTAGGTATTTTATTCTTTTTGTTGTAGTGGTAAATGGGAGTGTTTCCTTAATTTCTCTTTCAGATTTTCCATCATTAGTATATAGGAATGCAAGAGATTTCTGTGCATTAACTTTGTATCCTGCAACTTTATGAAATTCATTGATTAGCTCTAGGAGTTTTCTGGTGGCATCTTTAGGATTCTCTAGGTATAGTATCATGTCATCTTCAAACAGTGACACTTTTACTTCTTCTTTTCCAGTTTGTATTCCTTTTATTTCTCTTTCTTCTCTGGTTTCCATAGCTAGGACTTCCAAAACTATGTTGAATGATAGTGGCAAGAGTGGACATCCTTGTCTTGTTCCTGATCTTAAAGGAAATGCTTTCAGTTTTTCACCATTGAGAATGATGTTTGCTGTGGGTTTGTCGTATACGGCCTTTATTATGTTGAGGTAAGTTCCCTCTGTGCCCACTTTCTGGAGAGTTTTTATCATAAATGGGTGTTGAATTTTGTCGAAAGCTTTCTCTGCATCTATTGCAATGATCATATGGTTTTTATTCTTCAATTTGTTAATATGGTGTATCACATTGATTGATTTGCGTATATTGAAGAATCCTTGCATTCTTTGGGTAAACCCCAGTTGATCATGGTGTATGATCCTTTTAATGTGCTATTGGATTCTGTTTGCTAGTATTTTGTTTGAGGATTTTTGCATCTATGCTTATCGTTGATATTGGCCTGTAGTTTTCTTTCCTTGTGACATCTTTGTCTGGTTTTGGTATCAGGGTGATGGTGGCCTCATAGAATGAGTTTGGGAGTGTTCCTTCCTCTGAAAATTTTTGGAAGAGTTTGAGAAGGATGGGTGTTAGCTCTTCTCTAAATGTTTGATAGAACTCACCTGTGAAGCCATCTGGTCCTGGACTTTTGTTTGTTGGAAGATTTTATATCACAGTTTCAATTTCATTACTTGTGATTGGTCTGTTCATATTTTCTATTTCTTCCTGGTTCAGTCTTGGAAGGTTATACCTTTTTAAGAATTTGTCAGTTTCTTCCCGGTTGTCCATTTTATTGGCACAGAGTTGCTTATAGTTGTCTCTTAGGATGCTTTGTATTTCTGCAGTGTCTGTTGTAACTTCTCCTTTTTCATTTCTAATTTTATTGATTTGAGTCCTCTCCCTCTTTTGCTTGATGAGTCTGGCTAATGGTTTATCAATTTTGTTTATCTTCTCAAAGAATGAGCTTTTAGTTTTATTGATCTTTGCTGTTGTTTTCTTTGTTTCTATATCATTTATTTCTGCTCTGATCTTTATGATTTCTTTCCTTGTAGTAACTGTGGGTTTTGTTTGTTCTTCTTACTCTAGTTACTTTAGTTGTAAGGTTAGATTGTTTATTTGAGATTTTTCTTGTTTCTTGAGGGAGCATTGTATTGCTATAACCTTCCCTCTTAGAACTGCTTTTGCTGCATGCCATAGGTTTTGGATCATCGTGTTTTCATTGTCATTTGTCTCTAGGTATTTTTTGATTTTCTCTTTGATTTCTTCAGTGATCTCTTGGTTATTTAGTAACGTATTGTTACTCCATGTGTCTGTGTTTTTTATGTTTTTTCCCCTTTAATTGATTTCTAATCTCATAGCGTTGTGGTCAGAAAAGATACTTGATATAATTCCAATTTTCTTAAATTTACCAAGGCTTGATTTGTGACCCAAGATGTGATCTATCCTGGAGAATGTTCCATGTGCATTTGAGAAGAAAGTGTAATCTGCTGTTTTTGGATGGAATGTCCTATAAATATCAATTAAATCTATCTGGTCTATTATGTCATTTAAAGCTTGTGTTTCCTTATTAATTTTTTGTCTGGATGATCTTTCCTTTGGTGTAAATAAGGTGTTAAAGTCCCCCACTATTATTGTGTTATTGTCGATTTCCTCTTTTAGAGCTGTTAGCATTTGCCTTATATATTGAGGTGCTCCTATGTTGGGTGCATATACATTTATAATTGTTATATCTTCTTCTTGGATTGATCCCTTTCGTAGTGTCCTTCCTTGTCTCTTGTAACATTCTTTATTTAAAGTCTATTTTATCTGATATGAGTATCGCTACTACAGCTTTCTTTTGATTTCCATTTGCATTGAATATCTTTTTCCATCCCCTCGCTTTCAGTCTGTTTGTGTCCCTAGGTCTGAAGTGGGTCTCTTGTAGACAGCATATATACGGGTCTTGTTTTTGTGTCCCTTCAGCAAGCCTGTGTCTTTTGGTTGGAACATTTAATCCATTCACATTTAAGGTAATTATTGATATGTATGTTCCTATTACCATTTTCTTAATTGTTTTGGGTTTGTTTTTGTAGGTCCTTTTCTTCTCTTGTGTTTCCCACTTAGGCAAGTTCCTCTGGCATTTGTTTTAGCTCTGGTTTGGTGGTGCTGAACTCTCTTAGCTTTTGCTTGTCTGTAAAGTTTTTGATTTCTCAGTTGAATCTGAATGAGATCCTTGCCTGATAGAATAATCTTTGTTGTAGGTTCTTCCCTTTAATCACTTTAAATACATCATGCCACTGCCTTCTGGCTTGTAGGGTTTCTGCTGAGAAATCAGCTGTTAACCTTATGGGAGTTCCCTTGTATGTTATTTGTCATTTTTGCCTTGTTGCTTTTAAGAATTTTTCTTTGTCTTTAGTTTTTGTCAATTTGATTACTATGTGTATTGGCATGTTTCTCCTTGGATTTTTCCTGTATGGAACTCTCTGCACTTCCTGGACATGGGTGGCTATTTCCTTTCCCATTTTAGTGACGTTTCCAACTGTAATCTCTTCAGATATTTTTTCGCATCCTTTCTCTCTCTCTTCTTTTTCTGGGACCCCTATAATGCGAGTATTGGTGTGTTTAATGTTGTCCCAGGGGGTCCCTTAGGCTGTCTTCATTTCTTTTCATTTTTTTTTCTTTATTCTGTTCTGTGGCAGTGAATTCCACCATTCTCTCTTCCAGGTCACTTATCTGTTCTTCTGCTTCAGTTATTCTGCCATTGATTCCTTCCATTGTATTTTTCATTTCAGTTATTGTATTGTTCATCTCTGTTTGTTTGTTCTTTAATTATTCTAGGTCTTTGTTAAACATTTCTTTCATCTTCTGAGTCTTTGCCTCCATTCTTTTTCTGAGGTCCTGGATCATCTTCGCTATCATTATTCTGAATTATTTTTCTGGATGGTTGCCTATCTCCACTTTATTTAATTGTTTTTCTGGGGTTTTATTTTGTTCCTTCATCTGGTACATAGTCCTCTGCCTTTTCATTTTGTCTTTCTGTGAATTTGGTTTTTG
Source organism: Grampus griseus (assembly GCF_964374135.1). NCBI lineage: Eukaryota > Metazoa > Chordata > Mammalia > Artiodactyla > Delphinidae > Grampus > Grampus griseus. The sequence continues at coordinate 56,868,175 of NC_139001.1, forward strand.
TTCCACAGGCTGCAGGACTGTAGTTCTTCTTGCTTCTTCTGTCTGTCCTGTGGTCTGGTATTATTTCTTAATAATAAATTAAAATTTTACAGGTTAAAGTACCTGGGCTTGGTGTTTTCTTTGTGGAAGGTTTTTTTTTGCAACTAAAAATTCAGTTTTTTAAAGGGAAAACTACAGACTAATATCCCTCATGAATATGGATGCAAAAATTCTTAACAAAATTTTAACAAATTAAATAGTTATCTAATTGTTGTTGAGTGAGTTGTGGTAGTTTGGTAGTCTTTCGAGGAATTTATTTCATCTAACTTATAGAATTTATTGGCATAAAGTTATTCGTAATATACCCTTCTTATTCTTTTAATATCTTTACTATCTCGATTTATGTCATTTGTCTCATTTTGTTTTTTATAAATTTATTTATTTATTTATTCATTTATTTATTTTTGGCTGCATTGCGTCTTCGTTGCTATGCACAAGCTTTCTCTAGTTGCAGCAAGTGGGGGCTGCTCTTCGTTGCAGTGTGAAGGCTCCTCACTGCAGTGGCTTTCTTGTTGTGTAGCATGGGCTTTTAGGTGCCTGGGCTTCGGTAGTTGTGGCACATGGGCTCAGTAGTTTTGGCTCGCGTGCTCTAGACCGCAGGCTCAGTAGTTGGGACTCACGAGCTTAGTTGCTTCTTGGCATGTGGGATCTTCCTGGTTCAGGACTCGAACCTGTGGCCCCTGTATTGTCAGATGGATTCATAACCACTGCGCCACCAGGGAAGTCTGTCTCATTCTTAACGTTAGTATTTTGTATCTTCCTTTTTTTTTTCCCTGATTAGTCTGGCTAGAGGTTTATCAATGCAATTGGTCTTCTGAAAGAGCTAGCTTTTCTCTATTATTTTTGTATTTCCTCTTTTATTAATTCCCTCTCTGATCTTTATTATTTCCTTTATTCTGTTTACTTCAGGTTTCATTTGCTGTTTCCTTTGTGGTTCTTAAGGTGGAAGCTGAATTCATGGATTTTAGGCCTATCCTGTTTTGTAGGTGTTTAGTGGTATAGTGTTTAGTGTTATAAATTTTCCTCTAAGTATTGCTTTAGGTGCATGTCATAAATTTGACATGTTTTTTTGTTTGTTTTCATTCAGTTAAAAATGCTTTCTAATTTCTTTTTTGATTTTTCTTTAAAGCCTGGATTTTTTATATGTCTATTATTTAGTCTCCAAAAATTTGGATATTTTCATGATGTCTTTTTGTTGCTGGTTTCTAATTTAATTCTGTTATCAGAAAACATACTTTGTATTATTGAACCTTCTTAAATGTATTGAGACTTGTTTTATACCTCATACTATCATTTGTCTTGGTGTATGTTTTATGTTCACTTGAAAGGAATATATATTCTGTTCCTGTTGGGTAGAATGGCTATAAATGTCAATTAGGTCAAGTTGGTAGTAGATAGTATTCTATGTCATCAATGATTTTCTGTCTGTTTGTTCTGTCAATTATTGAGAGAATGCTGTTGAAATCTCTGACTATAATTGTGTCTTTGTTTCTTTTTGTAGTTCTGTTAGTTTTTGAAACTCTGTTATGATGCACATATATGTTTAGGATTATTATGTCTTCTTGATGAATTGACTCCTTGTCATTATGAAATTACCCTTTTTATCCCTGATTATATTCTTTGCTCCTGAATCTACTCTGATTGCTATTAATACAAGTGCTCCAGGTTTCTTTTAATTAGTGTTAGTGTATTTATATATTTTTCCTGTCATTTACTTTTAACCTGTTTGTGTCCTTATATTTAAGATGGGGTTTTTGTAAGCGGCATCTATTGGGTCTTGCTTTTTTATCCATTCTGACAATATTTGCCTTATAGTGAGGATGTTCAGGCCACATAAATTTAATGTAATGATTAGTATGTTTAGGTTTGAGTTTAAATCTTTTATTGTGCTATTTTTTTTCCTATTTGTCCCATCTGTTCTGCTACCTTTCTCCTGTTTTCTGCCTTCTTGTGGGTTGAGTGTCTTTTATGATTCCATTTAATTCTTTTTGTTGCCTTATCAGCTATACTGCTTTTTTGTTTTTGTTATTTTAGCAGGTATTTTAGAGTTTGCAGTATGTATCTTTAATTTGTCATAGTTCATCTCAAGTAATATGATACCCGTTCTCACATAGTTTACGAATCAAGCTACAGTGTACTTATGTTTCTCTTCTTCTGGCCTTTGTGCTATTGTTGTCATACATTTTGCTTATATATGTATTATAAACCCCAGAAGAAATTACAGATATCCCCCACATTTTGAAAGTTCACTTTACACCACTTTGCTTTTATGAAAGACCTACATTAGTACCTGTTTTCACTAACTGAAAGAAATCGGAAGACGGTTTTCGCTTTTACAAAAAAAGGTGGAAAGCAAAAATAGCGTTTAGCGTTTGTTTTGCAGTGAGCTGTTATAGAGGCAGCGCACATCCTGAGCAGCAAGAGTGGCACCGCCAAGCTACTTCCCTGGGAACTACACTCAGCATCTCAGCATCAAGCCGCCATAGCTTTGAACTTTGTCTGTGAACATCTGTGTTTTATCTCAATTTATTTTGTGCATCCATTAGCAAGATGTATCCTAAGGTAATTGCTTCTTCACTTTATGCCATTTTGGCTTACAAAAGCTTTCATGGGAAATTTTGGACAGGAAGGGAAATCATGTATTACTTTTTCTTTAAGCCACTGATTATTTTTTAAAGTGATTTAAATAATAAATTTTATGTATTTACCCACATGGTAACCATTTCAGGTACTCCTCTTTCTTTTGTGTAGATCCAGCTTTCTGTCTGATGTCATTTTTCTTCTGCCTGAAGGATTTCTTTTAACATTTCTTGTAGTACAGTTCTGCTAGTGATGAATTCTTTCAGTTTTGTATGTCCAAAAAACGCCTTCATTTTGCCTTCATTTTTAAAAGATGTTTTCATTAATACAGAGTTCTAATTTGATAGTTTTTCTTTCAGAACTTTAAAGATACTGTTTCACTGTCTTCTGGCTTGCTTATATTCTGATGAGAAATCTGTCATTCTTATCTCTGTTTCTCTGTATATAATGTATCTTTTTCTGACTGCCTTTTTTTTTTTTCCGGTACGCGGGCCTCTCACTGTTGTGGCCTCTCCCATTGCGGAGCACCGGCTCCAGACACAAAGGCCCAGTGGCCATGGCTCACGGGCCCAGCCGCTCCGCGGCATGTGGGATCTTCCTGGACCAGGGCACGAACCCATGTCCCCTGCATCGGCAGGTGGACTCTCAACCACTGCGCCACAGCTGACTGCTTTTAAGATTTTCCCTCTATCACTGGTTTTAAGCAGTTTGAGTATGCTGTGCCTTGGCACAATATTATTTATATTTCTTGTGCTTAGGGCTTGTTGATATTCTTGGGTCTGTGTGTTTGTTTACAGTTTTCGTCCAATTTGGAAAAGCTTTATGCATTATTTCTTCTAATATATTTTTCTTTCCCTCTCTCTTCTCTTCTAAACTTCAGTTATATGTATACTAGGTGCTTGAAGTTGTTCCACGGCTCACTGATGATTTGTTCACTTAAAAATCTTTTTAGACTTTGTGTTTCATTTTGTATGGTTTCTGTTGCTCTGTCTTGAAGTTTACTAATTTTTTTCTTGTAATGTCCAAACTGCTATTCATTTCATCTGTGGATTTTTAAATCAAGATATTATAGATTTCACCTGTAGAGATTCAATTTGGATCTTTTAAATTTTTTTCATGTCTCTACTTAACATATTAAGTCTTTCCTCTGGATTCTCAAGCATATGGAATATAGTCATAATAAGTGTTTTAGTATATTTGTCTATTAATGGTGTCATCTTTGTCATTTCTGGGTCACTTTTGATTGATTTTTCTCATATGGGTTGTATTTTCCTGCTAATTTGCATGTCTAATAATTTTTTATCTGATGTCAGACATTGTAGATCTAACCTTATTGGGTACAGGATGTTTTCATATTCCTATACAAAGCTCCTCTGAATACTTACCCGATGACCTGTGAGTTATGAAGTTTTCCACCCTGGCTGGTGGGAACGTGATATTTTTGATCCCATGTGAGCACTGGTAGCTTTAGTATTTTGGGGCAGTTATTTCTCTGTCCTCAGGTAGTCTTCCTCATAGGCATCCTGGGCAGATCTTTGGTGTTCTTGCTCTGTGCATTCTCTCCTCTCTGGTACTCTTTCCAGTGAACTCAACCTGTCTTGGCCTCCCCAGAGTTCCAGCTTTATCTCCTCAACTCAAGGAGACTGATGAACTTCACCTGGATTTACCCTGCCTGAGTTGCTACCTGGAAACTCTCTCCAGGCAACAGGTTGGGGGCAGTTGGCTGTTGGGAGTTGGCAGTGGGCTCATCTTAATTTGCTTTTTGTCTTTCAGGGATCTTTATCTTACATTGCCTGATATCCAGTGTCTTTAAGACCATTGCATCATATATTTTACACAGTATTTTAGTTGTTTTAGGTGGGAAGATTAAATCTGACCCTGGTTATTCTATTGTGGTACAAAGTGGAAGTCCCCTAGTTTATTATTACATAAACTTTTAAGAGTCTGAGCATTTTAAAAATTAATTTGTACAGAACTCAACATAGCTTTATTCCTTAATAGATTATGTTCCTGGTTCTAATATAGCACATGTATAAATATATTTTTTGTAGTGCAGTATTGTCAATGAAAATTTGAACACAGAGGTTAATAACAATATTATTTTTGTTTTGTTAAAATCATTTAAAAGTTCTGACAAGCATAGGTAGTTTTTGGCAACTGAATTAAAGTTTAAATGTATTTTATACATATAAGTTATATATATATTTATTTATTTACTAGGTCTTCATCCTCCTGGTCCACCTTTAGCAAGACCTATTCTGCCCCGAGAACGAGGTGCTCTGGATAGAATTGTTGAATATTTAGTTGGTGATGGTCCACAGAACAGGTAATGTTTACTAGGGTGGTAGAAAAATGAAAATGAAGAAAAGCTTATTGGTTAGGATATGTGTGTGTGCACATGCACTAGATGTTCTACAACTTTGTGGTTCTTGTTTCCTGATTTTAGAACGTAATGGAGTATTTTATAGCCCTGCGAAAGAGTACATATTCAATTATTTTTCAGTAGTAGCTTAAAGTATCTAGATAAAACATTTAAAAATGTATTATATATAACAGAAAAAATATTGTAACTCTGCTATGTTATAACCATACTATAAGGTAATTTTTAGAGAAATTGAATCATTTCATTGACTCTTTTGAACTTGAAGAGCATGTAAATAGTGAAAAGTTGGTAGGTTGTAAGAAATGGAGTTTTACAATTGTGAGTACTGGACTTGATGGTGATAATTTTAATAACAGTGAGGATAATTTCATGTATTTGGCACTTACAGTTCCAAAATGCTTTTCCAGGTATTATCTTAATTAATCCTTATAATAACTCTAGGATTATAGGTATGATGTGAGCAGAGCAATTGTCATAGTATAGACTTTTAAGTAATTCTTAGGATATTCTTAGAGTAGATATTTGACAAGGTTATTGGTTAATATTATCGTTTTAATAAAGGGAGTAGAATTTAATGTTAATGTAAAAAATTATATGTTATTCAAAACAGATAGAATGTTGTTTGATAGGGCCAAGTATTTGTTAAGTACATATGCAGAGAACAGAGAGATTACATAAGTAGAAAATGCAGAAGATGTTTAAGTGTAACTGGGATAGATAGAGGAATCATGATGTATAGAAATTAACCTTTGGACTGGACTAAACAAGATTAAATTAATTTCTTTACTACAAGACATCTCAGAGGTTTTAATAATACTCACTGTGAATCTCTAAGAGGTTTCATCTTTTCCAGTCTTAATCTGACCACAGATTTGGGGTCGGTCATCCCCAGGAATATATGTTAGAAAACATTAAAATTTAAGTGTTCTGTTATCAAATATGTTTCTGCTTACTTAGTAAGAATATTTTCATTTGAGTGTTTCTTAGTTTATTTTTAATTTGATGTATAAATTGTATTTTAAAATAGTTGAAATTTTGACTGTTAGCATGTGTAAAGAGTATTGTTTATTGTTTTATAAGTAATATCTAATCTACTATGACATGTTTAGCTATATTAAATGCTATGTACTGTGTACTTCAGCTGTGATGGCTAAAGTAGCCTCTCCCATGGGTTTTATCTGCATTTGTAACTTTTCTATTCATTTTTCCTTTTGGTGTAGGTATGCCCTTATATGTCAGCAGTGTTTTTCTCACAATGGCATGGCTTTGAAAGAAGAATTTGAATACATTGGTAAGAATTATTTGGCAGTTAGATTTAAATGTTTTAAATATTTCATTCTATGCCAATTCCCATGTAATGCCATTTTATTTTAGGTACTACTCTTTATATGTTGTTCAGGCATATTGTAGAACACAGAGCAAAGTAGGAAAGACAACTCAGGTTTTTTTCTTCGTACAGTATACAGTTGTTCTTTTTTTTTTTTTTTTTGCCATGCGGTACGGCATGTGAGATCTTAGTTCCCCAACCAGGGATCGAACCCACTTCCCCTGCATTGGAAGCACGGAGTCTTAACTACTGGACCGTCAGGGAAGTCCCTAGGCCAGTTCTTAAACTTCACTGTGCATCAGAATCACATGAAGAGCTTTTAAAAATTGTGATGCCCGGGTCCCACCTACAAATAATCTGCTTTAATTGATCTGGGGTGGGGTCCAGGAATCAGCATTTTTTTTAAAGCTCCTCAGAATATTTTTATGTGCAGCTACTAGTACTTAAAAATATTGAACTAAATTAATTATGCTTCTCAAATATGACATACTACATTTTTTGGGTCAAGTGAGCAAAATTCTGGATATTAAGATACCTAATGATTCCGGTGACTAGAAATGTAACTTCTGTAACACATTTAGATCATTATTAATATTGTTTTGCTATTAGTTAACCTGCTATGTAATTTATTACCTTTTCTGCTTTAAATTGATATTATAATTTTAATAATTAGAAAGTATGCTTTAAAATAAACTTTGGTTAGAACACCTGCCATAATATTATTAAAACCACGAGTAATTTCACAAGAGCTAAGTAACTTTTGAAGGTTTCTTTGACTGCTTGTAAAAGTAATCTTGAGAGTTACTTGATTAGTCCTTAAAATTTCTTTTGTTTTATGATTTTTGTTTTGTTTTTTTAAATTCTCTGCAGCTTTTCGTTGTGCCTACTGTTTTTTCTTGAATCCTGCAAGAAAAACCAGACCCCAGGCTCCAAGACTTCAAGAGTTTAGTTTTGAGAAGGGGCAGACTTTGGAAGGCTCAAGCACAGTTGGTTCCTTGCCCTCAGGAAGTGTGATTTCATCAGAGAACCAGATCAGTGAAGGTATGACTATGTTAATTAAAAAGTTTTGTCTCTTAATAATGTTTTAGACAAGAATGGATCAGATTTGGCAGCATGCGTATATCAGCTGTTGTTCTGATACTGTGGCCTCCTGTGCAACTGGTATGATGTGTTTCAGTTTTTTTTGCTTTTTTTTGCGGTATGCGGGCCTCTCACTGTTGTGGCCTCTCCCGTTGTGGAACACAGGCTCCAGACGTGCAGGTTCAGCGGCCATGGCTCACGGGCCCAGCCGCTCCGCCGCATCTTCCTGGACCGGGGCATGAACCCGTGTCCCCTGGATCGGCAGGCGGACTCTCAACCACTGCGCCACCAGGGAAGCCCCTGATGTGTTTCAGTTTTAAAATACAGGTTATATTGTGTTAAGCAGCATCTAGAAATAGCTAGGTAAATATTATTTATGGAGTTACCTCTTTTAATAACTGTTGGGACATTTCACTAGTAATGTTTTCATGGAATTATTTTTCAATTTACTTAAATGAAGCAGATTATGAGAATTATGAAACTACTACTCATAAGGGTACATTTCTTACAAGCTTTGTATTAACATTGATAAAAATAGGTTTGTGCCTACTATTTCAATGAATAGAAGTTACTCGAAAGCCAGAAACTTTGGGGTTGGAAAGTCAGCCTTACATTCTTTGGAAGACTATGTTGATAGGACTGGTGTTTCTTTGAAACAAACAATTTATTGAGGTCCACAAGATTTAACACTGATGGTGAATGCCTTTGTTGTGAAAGAACCTTATTTTACCGTTTTTTTTTGCGATACGCGGGCCTCTCTCTGTTGTGGCCTCTCCTGTTGCGGAACAACAGGCTCCGGACGCGCAGGCTCAGCGGCCATGGCTCACGGGCGCAGCCGTTCCGCGGCATGTGGGATCGTCCCAGACCGGGGCACGAACCCGTGTTCCCTGCATCGGCAGGTGGACTCTCAACACTGCGCCACCAGGGAAGCCCAAAACAACCTTATTTTAGAGAAACTGAAGTTATCAAGATTCATTGAGTTTTAGAACTTATCTTTTAATTCTGTTTTAGGAATTCTTGAGGAAATTTCATGAAAAAATGGAAAAGATGAGATGGAAAATCTGACTATTAATGGCCAGCTATTTCTTGTTATTAATATTGAGTGAGGAGCTGCTTGTTAAGCAGCTCTGAATTATGAAGATTGCTAAAATTATGACAAAGGCCCTGATATTTTGGTGCTTTACCTGGTACAGAAAAAAAAATGCATATGGGAAGTTTAGTTCACATAGTTTAAGTAGTAGTTAGTATGCATCTTTTTAACTTCTTGAAATTATCAGTTATATATATTTGATTTCTTTATAAAAATCACTGAGTAGTAGAAAAAGTGCTTGAACGGAGAATAATATATGAGGCAGTGAATTTTCGCATATCTAAAGTTTAGTATGAAACTTTGAGTATCTTTTTTTTTTTTTTTTTAACTTCGAAGAATGGACCTAAAATATGTGTGTTGACTTGGGCTTGGCTTTTGGCTTACTAACAAATATCAAAATGAATTAGAATACAGATAGCCATGACAAGAGGCCTGTGTACTTCCAACACTGAATCAGTGCATTCGTCTTCTCCAAGTCTGCAACATCGACTCCAAACACAATATCAGATTTTTTCTTTTGCTTAAGTCATGCTCTGAGCTGCATGCTGTCACATGCAAATCATCTGCTTTGCCATTGCAAGCCTCTTGGAACTGAAAATTAAAGAATTCCGTACTGAAGATGCCTAGAGGAAAAATTGGAGTACTTTCCATGAGTAACCTTGCTTATGAAAGCTAAAGTGAATATTTGAAAGCCAATAGTTGGGACAAAAGAAAAGAAAAAACAGCCAACAAAATAGATATCTTGATAATGAGTCCCATACTTTATATCTTCTGCTAAGGTCAAGATGCACAGTTAGCAAAACAACACCCAGCTATACCTTTCCTTCTCATCTAATCTAGGAGGAGCAATACCCCAGATGTCTAATTTTCTGTCAGAAATCTCCGGAATGAAGTCTAACTGGCTCAGAGTCAACCCTAATAAGGTAACGTTAATAGGTGAAGACATTGAGGCAGGGTCTGATAGTTCCACAGTGCTAGAAACTGAAGAGATTCCATTTGGTTAAGATAGTCTGTAGAGTAGTAACTTCTTCATTCTCCTGTTTGGATTCATCAAAATGGCTATTATGAGCACCTTTTTACTTCTTTGGCTTTCCAGAAGTCTGAAAATTTTTTCGAAGACTCCTGTCTCAACACTGTTGATATACAGTTATCAATTCCAAGCTGGATTCTATTAGTAAACGACAGGAAGTATTTCTGATGAACGGATGAAGCTGCATTCATTTGAACGCTGGTAGCATACCTTTATGATTAAATTGAACTATGAAGTAAGGAGCATATCATCTCAATCAGCTACTCTCTCTGCTGACAGCCAATGTGATTAAGGGCTTAGATTGCTGATTTCTACACTTTTGACGTAGAAACTTGAGGTCTGAAAGAAAAACTTTCCTGTTTTAATATTTATATATTTTTAAAGTATTGAAATAGCTCCTTGAAATTGCATTACTGAATTTACAGATGGAACCAAAAGGTAACTTTCTTCCATCTGAATTTTTTTTTAAAAAATATTCCACAACCATTTATATAAATCTAGAGTTAAAGAAGAAACCTTTTTTTTTTTTTCAATTTATGATGCAAGACTTTGAAATTAAGTTTTATCTTGATCCTGCTACTGGAAGATTTTGCGTTTAGGATGAGGCACAAGGCTTTTGAAATTTTTGGACCACTCTTTAGAACAACATATGAAACCTTGGAAAGTTTTCATCAAAGAAGGAGACATAGAAGAAATTCCTCCCATTAATTGCTCATTTGAATTCCTAGTATTTTTTCTAGAACTGTGTATACAGATGCTTTGGTAATAGACTACTAGAGAAAGCAAGATATTAGGATTGTCATTTTATCTAAAAGCATACTAGATGTGGTATGCCAAACTAATGAACTGGTTTTTGGTTCCTCGGTTTCTTTTACTGTGAAATGAATAGTACAGTAATATTTGAGTCTCTGCTAAGCCATGTTAAAGTGGGTTTATCAGTTTTGTTTTTTTCAAAAGTGTATTTTCCAAAATAACTGATACATAGCATTCTTTTTGTTAGATATGGTAATAATTAGAGTACAAGGTTTCTACACTTTTAGTATTTTAGTAAAGTGATTTGGAGTTAGCATGTTTGAAAAATGTTAATATCGTTTTCATTGTTCAGTTATATTTGGCTAGATCTTATGTAATTATTTTAGTAGAACATAGCTTTTATTCAACCTGAAATAACTTGCTAATAATAAAACTCATGGCATCTAATCAGTACTATCAAAAATAGTGATTAAAATTTATATAAGGTGAAATTTATCTTGATAATCTGATTTCTACTTTTCCTTTCTTTTAAGCAATATACTGTTACCATTAGGTTATGTTGAACTAGGGAAAATTCTGTTTTTAGTATTGCTTATTATGATGCTCTAGGAAATTGAACTATTTGATAATATAAATTTTATTGAATTCTGTGTATTTATCAGATCAAAAAAACTTATACCTTTATTTATATTTAGCTATGTATAGCTTACTCAAGATGTAAACTTGCCTGTAGCATGGTTTTGCATGTTTGTTTTAGACATATAGATCTTTTAGCCTTTTGATTGCTTTTTCTAAAACACCTTCACCTAATAGTTTTACATTATTACTTAATAATGACATTCTAAAGTCTCATCTAATGGATTTGTTCACCAATGGTAAATAATTACACAACATTCTGTGTGTTAAAGATAAGCTGTTTTTTCATAGGTGGTTATCATTTATTTGAATTTTGTTCGTTGAACCATTGAGTTTAGTTTTGGGATGAAATTCATGTCTTTGATCCTTAAATATAAGTTGGCCATTTTTCTTAAGGCAGAAAAATCTTGCAAAAACTGTTTGTTTAAAATCTGTGAGTTCAAAGACAAATTGGCCATCTTAATTTAACCAATTTCCTTTGGGTAAGTTTTATAGTCTATGCATATAGTAGGTACTGATGTGTTAGCAAGGCAAAAAAAAAAATTTTAAGTTATTGTAAAGAGGAATAAGAAGTAAGAATCTAAATCACTAAAATATGAGGGGTTTTGGAAGGCATAATCTAAATAGAATCATGTATTTTGCTGTGGAAGTTATGTGTTTCTTTTGGAGACATATGAAATTGTTTTGCTAGACCATTCTTTAATTTTCTTAGAAAGTTATTCTTTTAAGAGCTAGAATAAAAACCTAAAGGTAAGGTGATCTTCTTAGATGTTTTTGCATTTGTGTGGTTTACAGGTGAGGCAGTGGTATTCACTGTACAGTTACACTCAGTTTTACGAGTTTGAGCTCTGTCTAGCTGAACTGAAGCTTTGCCCAGACAAGTGGAAGCCAGTTGTTACAATTTTGTGGAAAAAGCTTCTCTCTCAAGGATATTGGGGTGGGAGTTGGGCAGGGGTAGGAGTCAGGTAAGGAGCAAATCCCTTGGGTAATTTTTGTTTTATCACATTGTGATCTATTGTTTTCTTGGCATTACAGATATCAAAGGTGATTTTTAAAATTTTCTTACAGATTGAATTAGGTCATTCATATAACTTGCATCAATTTTAGTCTTAACTGGTGCTACACAGGGAGAGAGTAGGCCTGTTTTATTAGTGTGAACATAAAAGCTGGTTTCTCTTTTGGTATTTTATGCCCAAATATTGACATATACTATAATGTATTTTATACCACCAAGCTATTTTAAACTTCACAGAAAAAATTCACTGTTTTTATTAGAATAGGCAAATGATAACCCCCCACACAGAAATAAAGTAAGTACTTTTGGAATATATTTAATAAACTTGTTATAAAGCTCTGTGGTTTAGTTATTAAATTGATATGTAATTAATTCTCTGTTAATCTTGCACACCTAGTTTACTTCAAGCTTATTGGGATGACCTCTCACAAAATGGCATTGGCATCCAGACACTGAATATCTATGTCATTTAGACTAGCTGATAGCTGCATTATAGATACTATGACACATACCAAATTTTTGTAGTGTTAACTGCTATTAAAATTACTTTTCTAAAAATTAACCTGGGGGAAGAAAAGTAGTCATTACTAGGCTTTTTGATTGTTCTCCAGCCCTACTCATCATTTCACCAGTTTTTAGTCCTCTATATATTTTTTGAAATACAGTGCAGTATTGATGAGCAAGTTTTGTATATAATGCTATTTTCTAATTATGACAGCACATGGTATTTCTTAGAATTCACCTCTATAGACATTAAAAAGTTAAGTATTATAGTTCTTCTCTTTGTATTAACTACTTCTTTAAGATCCCAGAATTTTTAAATTAAATCGGATTTGACTGGGGATGTATCTGTTTCTGAAAATAGTTACATCACAGAGCTTTAATACGATAAATCATGAACTTTGATACCTCTCCTGTTTTTTGTTTTGTTTTGTTTTTTGTGGTATGCGGGCCTCTCACTGCTGTGGCCTCTCCCGCTACGGAGCACAGGCTCTGGACGCGCAGGCTCAGCGGCCATGGCTCACGGGCCCAGCCTCTCTGTGGCATGTGGGATCCTCCCGGACTGGGGCACGAACCTGTGTCCCCTGCCTCGGCAGGCGGACTCTCAACCACTGCGCCACCAGGGAAGCCCATCCTCTCCTGTTTTAAGTTTAGTACTGAGGCAATCTGTCAAACAGAATATGACAAACTATGTGGGCTGTTCACTTAAGCATGTTTATTGATGAGTCCTGAACTTTGAGCTTTTTGTTTTTTCATTTCATGTGACTTTATTGGAGGGCTTACTAAATTATAACCACTTGTAAAGTTCTTGGCAAGTAAGTATTGCTCTATGGCCAGAGAGTTGTGGAAAACCATGACTCTTAAAATTCTACTCTGGATAAATATGTGAAAGTAGAATTACAAATGGTTAGTGACTCCTGAAATTTTCCACTGAAGAGCTTGCTTGCCCTTATAGCAGAAATGATCTGTACATGTCCATAGAGTTTCATTTCACTTTCTGCTTTTTCTTTGAGCGCTGGAACATTCAAGTAACACAACTCAAATGACCTACTGCTTTTCTGCTTTGGATTTTTGTAAGATTCCAAGTGGTGCAGCAGTGCCATTTTAAGTTCCTTTTAAGATAAAACTAGCATTTTTGTGACATGTGAACATTCCTCACTACTTTTTGTGAGCATGTGAAATTTTCATACAGTAAAACCTCATTAACTTGGATGTCCCTAACTATGCAATTTTGGCCTTTTGTTCTATATATAAAAAGAGAGAGGGCTTCCCTGGTGGCGCAGTGGTTGAGAGTCCGCCTGCCGATGCAGGGGACACGGGTTCGTGCCCCGGTCTGGGAGGATCCCACATGCCGCGGAGCGGCTGGGCCCGTGAGCCATGGCTGCTGAGCCTGCGCGTCCGGAGCCTGTGCTCCGCAACGGGAGAGGCCACAACAGTGAGAGGCCCGAGTACTGCAAAAAAAAAAAAGAGAAAGAGATTGTAATTAATTCTGTAAATGCGTCTAAGATTATCTGTTTTAAATATAATTTAAAAAATATTTTTCGACTCTTGGCATAGAGTTTGTGATATATAGATAATTTGTATTTATTAAAACTGATATGATAAAACCATGAATTTGTAAGACCTCCATGTCAATATGTGTGCGTATAGCACATAATTTCTTTGCAAAACTATTAATTTTATTTAGCAAAATTCTGGCCTGTACTGTGTAAGGAACAAAACTAGAACTCTTTACTAGTGTAGACTGACCTTTCCTCCAGATTTTTTGAATCAGTAACATTTGTAGTTTATTGCAAGGGATCTTCTGTGATGGTGTGAAAATCGGCTTATTTGCTTAGCCAATGTAGTTTAACTATATTTCTCCTAACAATAATATTAGTTGCTGTTTATTACACAAACACAACAAAGAAACACCTCAAAGTTAGGTTTTTATCTTTGATTTGGAAATTGGGTGGCTCGAAGCTTTCTGCTCCTGTCATTCCCTTTCCTATCCCTTTCTATAAACTTTGAAGAATTAAAGTTGTTATTATTGTTATTATTAAATTATTTTTAAGAGATTTGAATTTAATGAAACTCAAAAGAGAGTTTGAAGGGAGTAAGTTTTCAGGTAGGAACCAAGACCTTACTTGCCCTCCGCTGTGGAGACAGGGGCAAAAGACCCTTCCCTTTCTCTCCCTAGCATTCAAGGTGTGTAGCATATTCTGACCCAGAGGTTTAAATCCTGAGGACTTGTCTTGCAGAGGGATGAGGGAAGATTTGTCATGCCTTTGGAAAAGGTGGATCCAGACCTCCCCAGTCATGGATAATAGAGATGTAAATCAGTGTGGGAAATCACACCACATACACACACACAAAGGTACACATTTACACATTGGTCACAGCGTTGCCTGGACGCAAGGGAGACAAGTTCCTTCCGGAAACATAATCTGGGAGTTAATACATTTGCTTTTTTTGCTGGGATGTTGTCTTATAGCACATAATTCTGTTGGGACTTTGATATATTTGGACATTCAACTTTCAAATCCATCTTGAAGTTCTTAAATATTATGAAAGTTCATATATATCATGAACTATGGGTCTTTAGGTAAAAGTATGTTTATGGGTTTGTTTCCCCCGAATTTTTTTTTTCCTTCATTCATACCAATTCATATATGGTATGCTGTAGGGAGTTAAGTGCATATTTTTTAAGATTTTAAGGATAATGTTAGACCATTCTACTGTTTCTTAGTCCATGTTTGCATGTGCTTATCTTATTTAGTAGTTGTAACATTTGGGTATACCTAAAGTCTTGACTCTTTATCTTTTCAGAATCTTTAGAAGAACAAGACGTTCTAGATAACAGTACAGAGCAGACAGATGACAAAATATCGGATACAGAGCAGACAGACCCAGTGATTGAACAAGCATCTGACACAGAGAAACCAGAGGAGAAGCAAGAAGAGACCGAGAATGAGGAAACCTCAATGAATAAAGCCAAATCAACAGTTCCCAGAGCTGATGCTATTCCTAATCCTGAACTAAGTGGAGAATCTTCGACAATGTAGTAAATGCTTCCACGTGCCTTCAACTGGATATTTGTAGTCTTGTTGATGTCAGTTATTGCTTCCTTAGGTGGTGCTTTCTTTTTATTTTCCCCCTCTAAAGACATGCTTGATGTCATCTGAATTTCAGATTGCCTAGCTATTTCAGTATGTCAAAGTTATGTCTACTGGCTATTAAAATTAAAAGCAAGTGGTATCAGTAAAGTAAAATCCTTTTTAATGTATAAAACCCACACTGTTTAGACAGGTTTTAGGTATTTTTTTCCATTCTAAATGTAAACAAATATGATAGCAGTTTTGTTTTTTATTTGTGACCTGTAAATACTATCCATTTTGACATAGGAAGAACTTTGGTTAGGAATAAGTTCTAATAGCGTTTGTTTTAAGGAATGAAACTCAGTTAAGATTTTTAATACTACATCATTAAAATGGATAGAATTTTAACTCTTGAGATGTTTTCCAGGGGGTAAAATGTCTATTTAGGCATTTATATTAAGAGCTATGAAAGTTATTACAGTAACAATATAGGCATTGGTATGAATTCCCAGTAAGAATACAGTCGAACAGTCAAGTGCAGTGTTACTTTTGATGTCTCTTTTTTTGCACCTGGTCCAGAGGTACCTGATATTTATAATTAGCTTATGTTTACATATTAACATATAGGAACTATCTCTGCACTTAACTGTACTTAAATTTTGAGCATTATTTATATTTGTAAAATAATGATGATATTATAAGTGAATTTTGTGCTCTATTGTGTATTTTGTTAAGGAAAATAAAGATGATGTGTCAGCAATTTTTTTGTTAAATACCTAGACTTCTTCAGACAGCATCTTCGTGGCTGACATGGCTACCTGAAAAGTCTTAGGAGGAAAAGCTCACAATTCAATAAATCAATAGATTCTGTTAAGAGCAAATTATGATCTTTTTATTCAGACTTGTTGCCTTTCAAATTCAGAGAAATAGTGACATTTAGAGGTTCTAATCAGAGGTTAGATTTTTCTGATTCATGAGATCCTTAGGCCATTTGTAGTTTTTAATTTTGAGAGACATAGTTTTGTGAGAATAGGCAGTTAATTATAGTAGTTCATTGGATTTAATATGTGTATTAAGGATTAACTGGCAAATTTTTTTGACCCAGAATAGTAATACTTGTACTTTAAGTACAGTGTTGTTATTTTTTCTCTCTTGCTTTTATCCCTCTTCTCTATTATTAAAAAAAATTGAAATCAAGTTATGCCAAAGGGAGGAATATATAGGAATGGTGTATATGGCAAGTATTTCTAAGTTGTACACAGTTTATTAAAAATTTAATAAAATACCATTTGTTATCATTTAAAAATTCATCTTTATGATTTAATATCTTATATCTGATAGGTATTTTTAAGGAACCTAAATCTGTTAATAGTCTGAGGCATCATGGTATAGTGACCAGAGTTTTCAAGATTAAAGGACTGGGCTTAAATTCCAGCTCTTCAGTCTTGGGCAAGTCAGCTGATCTCTCTGAGACTGTTTTTTCATCTGTAAAATTGGAAGAATAATACCTACTTTTTCAGGTATGGGGACAATTAAAAATAATTTATGTAGTGTGCCTAGCTCACTGCCTGATAATTAATAGATATTAAGTAAATGGTAGCATTTTATACTATTGATATCCTTGTGAAATATGGAAGGGCTATAAATTCTTCCTCTTGCAGATAAGGAAATGAAAAAACAATATGCACATATAATTCAGCTGTTCAAAATCAAGCCTAAGTTTTCTGCATCAGCTTTTCTTTATCATATACATGTATATAAATGCATAGGTTAAGGAAATAGGAACCTGAAACTGTGGAATATAATACTACAGAATATAGACAGTCTCTCTTTTTTTTTTTTTTGATGAAGCCCATCAGATTTTTTGTGCGTTATTGGCCCATAATACTTTAGTAACACCTTGCTGAGTCTACTTGTTATAAAACATTCAAATTCTGATGTACATTACTAGAAAATGAGGAATACCTCAGAGAAATATAATTTAATGATAGAATTAAGCAGATATTATGAGCAGTATCTATGGAAGAAGGTTAAAAGGTAAATTAATGCAACAGGTAACATACTGTAATTGTATAGTACCCTTTAAAATAGAAAAGTTTATCCTGACATTCTAATAAACAGCTAATGGTTGAAAGAGTGGTAAAATGTCCTATTTCTGATTATTAAGACTAGTATAAATGAGGAAAAGCAAACTAATAAGTGCCGTTAGTTAGAGTGATCTTAACTTCCCTACTTACTAATGCTCAACAGGTCATCATCTAACTTTTTCTCACTATACCCTCAGCATAATCTACAGTCATGACCTGGCTTCTCTCTCCTTGGCTCTTCTACCATTATGCTGCAGTCTCAGGGCCTCTTTCAGTTCTCTGACCAAGCTAAACCCTTTCCCATCTTAGGTCTCAGCTTAAATGTTCTTTCTTCAGAGAGATGCCCTCCTAAGCTCCGCATCTAAAGCTGGCCTCTGCCTTTTACTCTGTCATGTTACTTTATTATCATAATGTGTAAGTATTTTATCTGTTTACTAGTTCACTGTATCTCTTCAAGACTTAGAGTCTGTGTGTGCAAGGCTCTTGTCTTATTTACCTCTGTTTCTCCAGGGCCTAGCACAATGTTTGACACATTTATTATGTGAATGAGTAACTTTGTTGCTAAATCCAGTGAAAACTCTCAGTCCTTAACTTATTCCACTGCTTGGCAGTATTGATGCCGTTGAGTACTTCCTTTAGTTTGAAACACTTTTTTTCTTTTGGCTTTTGACTTCTCACACTATTGTTCTTATTCCTCTGGCCCCTTTCTCTCAGTGTCCTTTGCAGGCTTCTCTTCCCCTGCCCATCCTTTAAATGTTGGTGTTTCATACTTTTTACCTTGTCAGCATTTCTTCACTCTATGTCTTCTCTCTTTAGAGGTTCTGGTCAACCCCAATGGATTTTAATTACCATCTGTCTCTCTCATTCTCAGATCTTCACCCTTGATCTGTTTCCTTCACTTTAGAGTGATATATTCACCTGCCTGTTGAAATGTCTTTCTCAATCAATTTATTAAAAAACAAACACTTCACACTTTCTGTGTTTCTCATCTCATCAAATAGTGCCACTATTCAAGCCAGAAACTAGAATCTGTTCACTCATTCCTTTACCCTTTTTCCTGTACCTTAACTGTCAGTTTCTGTATCCTAAACATCTTTCAGTTATATTCTCATTTCTCCATCCCATTAACATTACTTAATGATAGTAAACATTTGCATTCTAACTATGTGCCAGTCAACATGCCAACTGTTGTATGAGTATTATTTTTATTTGTTCTTTGGCAAGAATCCTGTGAGGATTTTTTCCTCTGGATTATAGATGAGAAAACAGGTGTAGGGAGTAAGCAGCTTGGTAAGTGGAAAATCTGGGGTTTGAATGCAGGCAAATGACTTGAGAAGTCTTACTTCTTATTACTGTTGTACTGCCTTCTAATTCAAGCCTCCTTCGTCTCAAAATTGTCACTTAACTGGTTTTCTCGTCTCCAGTCTTGCCCACAGCTATCTATTCTGTGCACTGTAGCCTGAAAGAGTTTTCACAATTGGAAAACAAATCATGTCATACCATTGCTTAAACCCTTTAATTATTCCTCATTGTTCTTGGAATGGGGTCCAAACTTACCATATGGCCCACAAAGCCTGTGTAATTTTGCTCCTAGTTAACTCTGGCATTTCTCACCACAGCTACTGCCACTGTTCCTCTCCCCTTGTTCCCCCATGCTTTTAATGTAGCTATACCGTTTTCTGTGGTTTGCATATGCAGTGTTTTTTTCTCTAATCCCCCAGTCTCCTGGTACTCTTTCTCTGCCTGGGGTATCTTCCCACTCACATAGATATGGGGACACTCAGTAAGTAGTTGTTGAATTCAATTGAAATAGTTCCAGTTAGAACCCAAGTTTAGAAATTTTGCTAATTATTGTTATTAAGCTTTGCCCTTTATTCTTGTAATTGGTGTTTCTCATTGTATGCATTAGACACAGTCACTACTGTTTGGTGAACATAATTGAATCAGAAGAGCTACCGTTTCATGAGGTGGGGGGAAAGATTCTAATTATATAATGATTTTTTCATTAAATATTGTATGCTGAGTGTTGGAAATACTAAATGACTTATACAAAGTCATAGGGAGAGCTAGCACCTAAGCCAAGTCAGAACTCAGATCTCAGCTCTTAATGTAGGATGCTTTATATTAAACCACCATTTTTATACATTTTACACACCATTTATATACAATCAATATTGGTGTTAGAGATTAAGATTATTTAAAATATGTAACATGTTTACTTCTATTTCCAGCTGACAGTAACTACTTAACTATCTTAAAACTTTTTCCTTATTTTTTTTCCTATACCACTTTACAGTATTACTCTACAGTATTACCTCTTGGCTTGTGTGCAGATCAGTTAGCGGAAGGGTCGAAGAATGAGGATAATTTATGGAATTATGGTAGCTATTTTGAAACAATTATGGAGAACAGAGCTGCTTTAGAAAATTGAAAGAAAAATAATGTGGTAAGTCATCTAGTATAACTTCAATTCATTGTAAAAATTATAGAAGGGATTTAGATATAGTTTATGAACTCCCAAAGAGCTATTAAAAATAATAAAAGTACTTATGTAAAGATAGACCAAGATATAGTTGTGAATCAATGATCTGCTAAATCTTACAATTTGTAATTTGACTTGTTTCAAAGTTATTAAAGACCTAAATATATTAACTCTACCAAGTTAATAAGTAAAATGTGGACATAAAACAAACATTTTGTGTTGTTGCTGTTACTGCAAACAATTTTAATACAAGAAACTAGTGTCTTATTTTTAAACAATTCAGTGATAGAGCTTCAGTTTCTGTCTTGATTAAAACCAGTTGAGATAATCACACAACAACATGGTCAGAGCTGAAGAGGAACAGCTGCTAAAAAACAGGAGCCCCAGTCAGTCTCTGTTCATGGTCACTGGTCAGTTGACTTTATTATGCATAAAAAAAGATGGAAGCCAATGAGACTGGTTAGCAAGTTTGCTGGTGACCTCCTTTGATTAATGTCCACAGATTCAGGCTCTGAGTTTGGAAAGATAAACATAAATATAGAAAAGTACATTTATGAGCATATAATCATAATAAAAATTAAAATGAGTACAGAATTAAACCTTATTAAATTGTATCAATCCATAAACTATTTATTTGTCTAATTTCTTTCCTCCTTAGAAACTAATCTACATTTTCTACTTTAATACTATTTAAAAATTCCTTTAAAAAAATTGTTGCATTTATTGGATAGTAGATATCCCTCCAGTTACCTTTATCAGTTTGCCTTTGTATGAAACTTAGATTCCATTTAATTTCCCATTCTTTCTCCTTCAAAGGTCCTGTTATATGTAGTTTAATTTATACTACTCATGTAGTTTTAGGAGAAGAAAATACTATCCACTTATATAGTTCTGTATTATTTGATGTTTTTTAAAACCTAGAGTTTCTGCTTTATGCATTTTTCTCTTTTTAAAAAGATATTTATGCCTTCCTTTTTTCTTTGGCAACACAACTGATAGAATCTGGAAGCACTCTGAGAAGATTAAAAAGAGTTCTCAAAAATCTCCCTCATAAATTAGTTTTTTAAGTTCTTATTCCAGGATTATATGAGAATAGGCCAAATCTTCAACTGCCAAAGCCTTTTACCAGATCCCTGGCACTTGATTTAGGAAATGTGGGAAAAATCATTTATTTTTGTGGAAATAAATATTTCTATCTGATTTTGAAGGATAAAGAAAGTGGGGAATTAAATGAACATTTTTTTGAATACCTATTCTTGGTCAGGCACTGTGCTCTGGGTACTTTCATATACATTCCCTTACAGTCTGTGTGAGACTATGAGCTATGTGAGAGGATGGAATCCTGTCAAGCAGGGATTAAATTAATTTCCCAAAATCACTTAGTTTATGGATATTTTAAATGGAACTGGAACCTAGGATCTTTAAGTCTTGTCCTTTTCGTTACTACCTACGAGCCCTCTACTTCTTTTTCTTTGGTAGCTGAAAGAAATAGACCCAGGCCCCTGGGTTTCTCATTTTTGTGATAACTCAGTTGTTACTTCTTCAGGGCAATCTTCTCTTAGCCTAACACTTGTCAGACTTTCCACTCACACACACCCTCCCCTTGAAATTCTTTCATAATATTATCTTTTGCACCAGACTATGAACTCCTTGAAGGCAAGGACATGTCTGGTTTTGCTTATTATATTCCTAGTGCCTGGTGTATAGAAGAGATAATAAATTATCTGTTGAATGGTAGTATGCGTGCATGTACACACACACACAATGGGAAATAGCACTGCAGTCTTAATGCAGATTTTATAGTGTGAAGAATTTTGCAAATCTCAAATTATTTGAATTATTGAGAAAGGAAAGGGCCAGAAAGCTTGTTTCTCGCAATTTAGGAAAATTCCAATTGACACTTTTGCCTTTTTTTTTTTAATACACTGTCCACATTGCTGTTGGAGTTTTCTAAAACACAGACTTTAAATATTATTGTAAGGCTCCTTTGTGTATGGCCAACTCCTTAGGTGGCTTGTAAGCAGACTTCAGAATCTAAATCACTTTTCTGGGCTCGTCTCTCACTATTCTCCCTCGCGCTCTGACCACAGGTGAGTCTTTCATACCTCTGAGAGATACCCTGCACTGATCTTGCATGATGCTACTCTTGTCAACTCTCATTTCTTTAAGAACTGACTCTGTCTGTAATCTGAGTGATTTCCTCAGCCTTCCTAAGCAGTCACTTGCCTTTTGTTCCCATTGTACTTTATATACCAGGTGTAACTTGTAGTCTCCTGATGTTTGCCTCCCTCACTTGATTGTAAACACTGAAGAAAGGCCATGTTTTCTCAGTTTTTATTTTCTCACTTTCTCTTCAAACAAAACAGCACAAATTAAAACAAAACTAAAACCTGGCATGGTCTCTGCTACATGTACGTTTAGAGAGTGGGTTTCTATAAGTGATAGACCTGAGTTGATCAGCACTAGTGGTTGGTGTGCTACTTCCTTCTGAAACTCCTACAAATATAATAATTGGGGCTAGAAAATGAGAAGGACTGGCTCAAGATATAAGAAAATGGAAACTGTGAGCACACTGAGGGTGGGGAGGATTCATTTGTTTTGAATTCTTAATGCCTGATACAGATGCTCAGTAACTGTGAATGAACAGACCTGAAGAAGGCCTAAGAACTGGTGTGCTGGGGGGGACCACAGTGTCAGAGCTCTTCCTTGACTCATGTGAGTCCATTATTTGGGTATGATTTCTAAATTGTATGTATAATTTGTGTTCTTTAGCAAACTCCCATTCTTGAAGATCCCTATACTCCCCCCACCCCTGATCCCATATTTTACTTACCTGTGGAATGGGGTTTTTAAAAATACCCTGTTTTGGGCTTCCCTGGTGGCGCAGTGGTTGAGAGTCCGCCTACCGATGCAGGGAACACGGGTTTCTACCCCGGTCCGGGAGGATCCCACATGCCGCGGAGCGGCTGGGCCCGTGAGCCATGGCTGCTGAGCCTGCGCGTCCGGAGCCTGTGCTCCGCAACGGGAGAGGCCACGATAGTGAGAGGTCCGCGTACCGCAAAAAACAAAATTTTTTTTTTAAAAAATAAAAATACCTTGTTTTTATGTTTATTTTTATTCATTATCTCATTTCTGACCATTTAATGTTGCAACTGACATTAAGTTAGGAATTTTCTGGATTAAGTTGCTGCTTTTTGGACATTGGTGGAGCCTGGACACACACACACACACACACACGCACACACACACGAACACACGCACTCTCTATATACATATATATATGTTAAGAATATTTCCTCTTTCAATGTATAAGGTATAGGAATTCAGACCTTAAAATTGAGTACTTTCGTCAAAAAATCATTAAAGGCAAAGTTTGCAGTACATGGCAAGTATAATTAAAACTTACATTAGTGTGGTATATTTTATGAATTATAGTCAGCTATGTTATTTTTTTCTGAAAGTGAGAAAGGCTATTTGTGCCTTATTGTCTATAGCAAGAATTCTAAAGGCTTGGCCTACCTGCCAAGAGTTGACATATTTTATTAAATTATAGTGGTATGCTTAAAAAAAAATCTTTTCCTAGGAACAAGAAGGAATCAAATTTTGGCGTGAATTTGTATTCTCAGTTATGAGTGTTCATACAGCCAAAGAATACATGAGTTTTCAGTATAGGATGTTGTGAATTTTATAAAATAATCTAACCTGAGAATTGGCTGAAATAAAATTGATATGCTTGAAACATGTTTTGGGTGGACGTTGTGTATTCTTTTCAGAATGATTTTTTTTTTCTTTTGGTTTTTGAAGACCTGGATTCTTTTTGTATGTTTGTATGATCTTTCTTCTCTTCAATAAGGCAGTCTCCTGTAGTTGGGCTTGATGGAATTAAATGGCGTTATATTTATTTAAAGACAGCCACAATCCTTACTGAAGAGTGGGGAGTCTTCCTTCCCTGCTGCCTGATGCCCCACCCTGCCACACCTCCTCCCCTCCCCCAAACAGCAAAGGCAAGAGCAGCAGCTGTTCAGGTTTTAGGAGATTCTGATAAGACCAATTTCTCCTATCAGCAAACAATTGTAAGCAATAGTTTGAAGCAAGCATGAATGTTCAGCACTCCTTTTAGGTCAGGATGGCACAGGACTACTAAATTGGACAGTAGTGTTGTGTGTTTGGAGCAGGAAGAGGAGAAGGGGAGCAGATGACTTGCCTTCTAATGAAGAAGTGGAATTCAGGGCTACTGTGTTGCAGATGAGTAAAAAGAGGTATGGCAGCCAACACTTCTGTTTTTAACAGTGTCTCCAATAGACATGTAAACAATTCAATTTGTGCATTATAGGTTTTATTGTCTTTAAAGGGTGATTTATGTCCTTATCTCTGCATCATTGTACACAAGATACTGCCCTCTATCAGAGGGCCTGTGCTAAGTTTTTAGACCTTTGTCTTCATTAGTACAGCAATTTTAGCTTGTGATCATTGTACTAGACCTCACTGATAAGCTAAGACACTGCGAGGTTCATGGTGCTGATATCTAACCTCGCCACTGGCTTCTTGACCCTTCTGCTTCCGAAACATGGGTCATTTTTTTTTTTTTAAACCCAAGGTAGAACTTCATCAATTTTTCACACACATTGTGGGCAGTTTAAAGGTTGGTCAGAATCAAATATTGTGCTTTCAGATTTGATAATGTATGAGTACAGAAGGATGACCTTTGATACATGGTCATACATCAACATGACATGAGCAGTAAATGCAGCAATTACCTTTACTACATTGAAATGGTGCTTTAGTTTTCATCTTCAGAGCAATTATTGCAAAAACAACAAAAATACATTTAAGTTCTTATTATAACATTTGTAAAGTTCAGTGTCTTTTGAAAACAGTCGTAATTTATGCACTTATTTTCAACATGAGCTTGGTTTTCATAAGATGCAATAGTTCACTATCAAAAGATGTTGTTGACATGATAACAATAGGCAGGTTTGTTGTAAAGCTACTTTGTGTTTTATAAATAGGTTATTTTTCAAAAGGATTAAATGCTGGTTCTGTACAAGAGTTTTACCATTTGTAGTTTAAAATGTATTGAAGTCTGTGCCCAGTGGTCATCTAAAGGAATATTTAGTGATGATACGGATCTTTGTGATCACACACAGCTGCATGTAGCTTCTCCCACTGTCTAAGGGATTGTTGCCCCTGGGTGTTTATATATTCATTTCTCCTTTGATGAGTGCCTTCTGTGTGTCAGGCACTGGAGATATAAAACGAGTGAGACATGGACCCTACTCTCAGGGAGTTCATAGTCTACTAGGTGGTTATTCTAATAGGTCAGTTCTATCTTAGGAAGTCCAAGATGAAAAAGCAGTAAGTTGACTTAGTTAAGTCCTAAGTGAAATGTACATGGGACTTAAAAAGTCAGGAGACCAGGCTTGCATTTTGACTCTGCCACTTTCCAGCAGTATGACCTTGTGGGGAAGTTAGGTAACCTCTCTGAACCTTGGTTTCCTTGACCATAGAAAATGATATGTAGTACACAGAGCTGCTGTGAAAAGTAAATACGGAAAGTCTAGGCCAAGTCTGGACTAGAATGGGAAACTTCCTTGTCTACTTTCCATCCTCCCTTTATCTCCCTTTACACCTCTCAGCCTGTTTACTATTTCTCTATAAATTCTTCTCTTTCTGGCATAGAGGTTAACAGGAATTCAGGGAGTCCAAGGACCTCTGGAAATTTTCTGCAGAATTTTATATGTGTGCATGCACATTTTTCCATGAAGAGAATACATAGCTCTCATCTAATTTTCAAAGGGGACCATGAGTCAGTAGAGCAGGAACTCGTAGCTCTCTTCTAGGAGAATAGCTAACTATCAAAGATACCAGTTAACATTACTGTAATATTTAAATTAATGATGTTAAAAAAAACACAATTGACGGGCTTCCCTGGTGGCGCAGTGGTTGAGAGTCCCTCTGCCGATGCAGGGACGCGGGTTCGTGCCCGGTCTGGGAGGATCCCACGTGCCGCGGAGCGGCTGGGCCCGTGAGCCATGGCCGCTGAGCCTGCGCGTCCAGAGCCTGTGCTCCGCAAAGGGAGAGGCTGCAGCAGTGAGGGGCCCGCGTACCAAAACAACAACAACAACAACAACAAAACCCACAATCGAATCTCAAGTACCTTTTCTTTGGGCATTAAAGAACCCATCAAATTATCCCCATGGCCAGAAGCTATATGCCAGGTACAAAGCAGCAATGGCTACAGCAGTGGCAAAATTAGTATAAAAAAGGAACTATAGTTTAGTGTGTGGGTCTTGAGTGTTTTTAGATTGCTGATAGCTTTATCAGTGATCACTTTTAGACAGGAGAATTGCTTAAAACTCGACAGTGTTAGTGAGATTAGTGAGACTGCATTTTGAAAATAAGGTAGGGGTATTGTAAGGAATCCCAAAGTATCTTACTGGATTTTGATGTTATAAATGTTAAAAGTCTCACCACCCTCCCCCCAACCCCCTACTTGTTCCCTCCCCATAACCCAGGAACTTCTGCTCATGCAATGATGTCATAAAATTAGTTTTTTTCACCAATACTTGTCTATTTCTCTCTCGGCTTTTAATATAAGAAATCTAAAGCACAATGATAAAAAGTTTAGAAGCTATTTCACTGCATTCTATCATTGTAATGCATTAACTGCTTTCTCTTCCTTAGGTTCCCTTTTAGTCTTTAGTCCTTTTAGCTTACATGCTTTATAAATTGATAGGTACACAGTTGTATTCTTAAAACAAACTGTGTCTGAGCAAGGTGGTCTGTGTGGGGTCCCACTTGCCTCCTTTAGCTTCTCTCACGTGAACTGTCATCGAAATCGTGAGTCAATTACTGACCATTCCGTAGCACCTGAAGCCATGGGCATCTGGTCACTGGGAAGAGGTTTGAACCCTTAACTTTTATAAACCACGAAGCAGCTGTCAAGTGGTAATGAGTTTTTTTCCCTTACACTCAGGCAAACGCAGGCTGAACGCTTGAATGCCTGGTCTCCCTCCTTGCCCTAGTATCTCCTCTTCCATTTCTCCTTCAGAATATACCTTAAGTTTGAGTTTGTACATTTGCCTTGTAGGTCTAAACCTGTTGCATTGTAAAATGAAGTTCATCACAGAATTATTTATGATAATGAAAACATAGATGATCAAAATGCTCAGAAGTGGGTGAGTATTTAAATAATGCATTTAAATATTTTTGAAGTATTTTTAATAATGTGAGAAAATGCTGAATATTTAATATTAAGAGAAAAGTGGATATGAGGTTACGTGGTATATATAGTCTGGTCTCATATACAAGGATGTGGAGATAAATCTATATATAAATATAGATCTATCTACAAATATATAGATATATGAGAGAGAAGAGTTTATAAAAATATAATAATATAACAAATGTTATAAAAATATAAGAAATTTTAACTAATTATAGTTGGGTTGTAGTATATGTGTTACTTTGTTTTTTCACCTTTTCCCCCTGTACTTTGAATATCAAGAATGTGCATTACTTTTTAGCAAGTCTAATTTTTAAAGTAAAAAATTAAAAATCTAGAATAATGAGCTACAACAAATCACTGTGTTACAGAAAGATTTCTAAATTCAAATTAATAGTTCAGTTATTTCCAAATTCAGAACATTTTCGTATATGCAAAGTCTTGGGAAAGAGTTCAACTTCAAAAGGCAGAGAAAAAAACGACTTTATCTGGGCAGTAAAAATATAGAGGGACTCCCCTGGTGGTGCAGTGGTTAAGAATCTGCCTGCCAATGCAGGGGACACAGGTTCAAGCCCTGGTCCAGGAAGATCCCACATGCCATCGAACAACTAAGCCCGTGCGCCACAACTACTGAGCCTACACTTGAGAGCCTGCGAGCCACAACTAGTGAAGCTCGCACACCTAGAGCCCGTGCTCCGCAGCAAGAGAAGCCACTGCAATGAGAAGCCCGCGCACCACAAAGAAGAGTAGCCCCTGCTCGCCGCAACTAGAAAAAGCCTGTGCGCAGGAACGAAGATCCAATGCAGGCATAAATGAATGAATGAATAAATGAAAAAATAAAAATATAGAGACCTCTGTTACTTTGGAATAAAGAATAGAAATGAATGCTTTATGAAAAATATGGACTTAAAACTTAGGAAGGAATCTGAGAAACTCAGATAATTTTTTTCTTCCAGCAGCTTAAATAAAATACTCTCAGCCTGTAGATTTTTATGAAAGCCCCTGTTCATTTACATACTTTCTCCACCTTCCTTTCTTTGCACATAGGCATAATAGCTCATTAATTCCTTTAATTAAGAGGAATGAATCAAAGGTTTTGTCTTCTAATAAGCAGTTGCTTCGTTTTATGCAATATAGCACCATAATCTTTGATCTTCCCTTAATATATTTCTTTGGAAATCTCACAAGTTGTCGAGACGAGAGTTAAATAATTTCCTAAATCTGCATCTGATAAACATTTAGAAATAATCACAGTACAGTATGCAGTAATGTATCTTAGTGCAGATTGCTCTGGGATTGTCATATGATAGCAATCATAGCAAAATCTGACCCAAGCTTCCCAAACTGAGAATTTGTGGCAATTTGTGATAGAGATGAGAATGAATTTCATGATTTAGAAAATTAGATAGGTAAATTTAGGACTTTGTAGAAATATTTACTTCATGGGTAGTTATTTTAAATGTCTATTTATGTAGGCTAGTGTACATGGAGGCCTCCCTGACATGCTGGTTTCCTACTGGGGAAACCATAGTTGACTAAATACTTAATATATACCCAACCTGCTGTAAGACATATACACAGTGTCATTAGAAGAATTCTTTGAAATAGAAAATTATTTATCTCTGTTCTTTAGGTAAGGAAACTGAAGTTCCAGGAAATTCAATCACGCATGTAAGGTCACACAGCTGGTAAGTGGGAAGGGCAGTATTTGAACCTAGGTTGATCCATAAATGTTTCATTGTATCACACCACCTCCAGTCTTATCCATTTGTTCAAGCTGACTTTTTACCAGCAATACTCTCTTTACTTTATATACTTTAAAGTGATTAAAATATCCTGTAAAAATGTTCCATAGTAATATTCTGAAGGAAATCTTGAAGAGTCCCTTTGGTAAGACTCACTTCTTGTGTTGCCCAGATTTTGTGAAACAGTATTGGAGATGTTACTATTATTTTAGAAGCTAAAAAGGAATATGGTACTGCTTGCTTGCTCCTCCTCCACTTAGTAAGGAGCAGTGCGCATCCTTTCCGCTTTCACTGTTAGCTGTGTCTCTTCTGTGCTACCATACAGAGTTGACTTGATTTGTGACAACAGCAGAAAAGGTGATTATAAGTTGCTCAGTACATAAATTACCTTTCTATTCTTGGTACTAAGTGAATTTCTAAAACCAACATCTAAATTCTTTGATTCTGTGCCATTAAAAAATTTGTCTTTCCAATGAGATTTTTACTGAAAGTACTGAAAAATATCTAATATTCCTTGTCTATCAAAATGCTTTTCTGAGTACATGTCAAATGCTGGTTTGGTTTATACAAAGGATGCAGATTTCTTCCTGGATTGCACTTTCACTGAGGGACTAATTGTCTCTTATGTACCTTCAGCTCTCCACTTAGAACAGTTCTTGGCAAACAGTACATTCTCCATGCGTGTTTGTTGAATTGGAATTGTTTCTAGCAGGACACTGTGCCCCTGATGTAGATGCTTATCTTCTCTGAAATTTAAGATTTTTGAATGAAACGAAGAAACCTTGATTTTGGATTTCTTTGTGCATCTAAGTCTTCATCTGAAGCCAGGGAGGGAAGGGTACGGACTGCTGCTGTCCACAGCTCCCGTGCCCTTGGGCTTTACCTAGAGGTCTAGGCATTGATGACCAGCAGCCTTTCTCCACTTAACCTTTGGTTACAGGCACCGGCCCCACAAAGGTCCTCACACTAGTCAGCTGCCTTGTCTGGCCCCTCTCCCCTTCCTTCCTCTCCTATCCTTCCTCTGTGATCATCCTGTGCTCACCCAGCACCTGCATCCCCAGTACTTTGCATGTTCTTCTATTGAATTTGGGGTTGGTATCAACCTTTCTCCTAGTCCTTTATGGCTTTTGCATGTAGTTTTCATGACTTTTGATTCTTATGTGTAATTCATGCATTGGGATGGCTCTATTCACAAAGAACATGCGTTCTACACAAACTTCTACTAACACATGTTGCTGTCAAACATTATCGCCAGATGTTTGGGAAGGCAAGTAAGGAAGTAGTTCAGGGCTGTGAGACGCAGGCCCTCCCAGAAAAGTGATGAGGGACTGGGATGTCCTATTGCTTCCAGTCACTTCAACAGCCCCCGCCTCTCCTGATGCCTCCCAAGAGTGTTCTGAGGCCACCTCCGTCAGTTTTCACAGGATATGGCATCTTTCCTAGCAGACTAGGGAGTTCTGGTTTTCATGCTGTGCTCCACAGATCCCCTAGACTCCACAGGTCCTTCTGTCATTCCTCAAACATTTGACTCAACTTCTAATGCAGATGTGTAGTGACTTTAAAGAATGTACACACAATGTATTTTATAACAAATTTTAACACTGGAGGCCACTAAGTTGTGTTCTCACTGATGGATTGATTTCACAGTGCATAAATTTTATGAATTAGAATTTATAAAATAAATTCATTTGTAACCTAGATGTTGGCTGTCTCTGTGAGCAGTCTCTAATCTCACTCCTTGCTGTTCAGACCTGAGCTCTGTGTCTGTTCTTCTTTCAGACCGCAGACCCTCTCTTCTCTCCTCTGGGTTATTGTAACAGGCACTCATCCACTTGCTTCATAATCCATTCCCAGGAGCAGCCAAAGTAAGCCTGTTCATAGGGTCTGATGACTCCTCTACTCAAAAACCCTCCCATAGTTTCTCATCTTTTGTTGTTCTTCTTGTTGTTGTTGGGGGTTTTTCCAGGTTAATTGAGATATAATTGACACATAACATTGTGTAAGTTTAAGATGTACAACGTGTTGATTTTATATAATTATAAATTGTAAAATGGTTACCACCATAGTATTGGCTACCCCTCCATCCTATCACA
The DNA here is from genome assembly GCF_964374135.1 of Grampus griseus. NCBI lineage: Eukaryota > Metazoa > Chordata > Mammalia > Artiodactyla > Delphinidae > Grampus > Grampus griseus. Next base: position 56,899,318 of record NC_139001.1, read on the forward strand.
TGGTTACCATTTCTCTTTGTGGTGAGAAAGTTAAGATCTACTCTCTTAGCAATGTTCTAGTATATGATACAGTATTATTAGCTACAACCACCATGCTGTGTATTAGATCCCCCAAACTGTTAATCTTATAACTGGAAGTTTGTAACCTTTGACCAATACCTCCCCATTTCTCCCACCCCCCCCCCCAATCCCTGGTAACAACCACTCTACTCTCTATTCCTCTGAGTTCATCTTTTTAAGACTCCACATACAAGTGATATCATACAGTATTTGTCTTTCTCTGGCTTATTTCACTTAGCACAATGCCCTCAGAGTCCATTCATGTTGTTGTAAAGGGCAGGATTTCTTCTTTTTTATGCTTGGATAATATTCCATTGTGTATATATCACATCTTCTTTTTCCATTCATCTGTTGACAGACATTTAAGTCCATAGTTTAGATTCACAGTTCTCCATATTATTTAGAGTAAAAGCCCAAGACATTGCAATGTCTTATAAAGTCCTACACTATCCACCCTCACCCCCTGCTTGATGTTCCTGTTCTTATTATTCCATCTCTCTTTGCCCTCACTGGCCTCCTTGGCCTTCCTCTAACATGCCAGCCATACTCCTGCCTCAGAGCCTTTTCTCTTAATTGCCCCTCTGCCTTAAACATTTTTGCTTAGCTGGATCCCCCATCCCCAGGTCTTTACTCAAATATCAACTTGCCTTACCTAACCTGACAACACCTTCCTTAAAATACCCCTCCATTCCCTTTCCTGCTTTTTTCCTCTGTTAAAATTGTCTAAAACTTCTCTATTATCACTAATATTCAATAGCAATATTATCACCATCTAACGTGCATATATTTTGCATCTTTGTTTATTGCACCCTTTCCCCCTGTAGAAAGTAATCCATGTTGCCAGAAATTTCTGAAAGTTTTGTTCCCTGCTGTACTCCCAGTACACAGCAGTTGGTAGGTTATCAACAAATATTTGAATTCTCCGGAAATAATCCATGAGCCCCAGAACATTAGTAAATAGACTAGATTTTTCTGGGACTTTTGCAGGGGAGATGGACAAGGTGGTTTATGTCCAAGGGGAGATTCTCCTTTCAATTATTCCTTTCCTAAGAATAGAGACCAAATTGTTTTGACTTAAGAGAGCTGCTCTCCCAGTGCCTTGGACATTACTATAAACAGTTCCTTTTTAGGTCAGTACAACATTTAATCAATCAGATTAAGTTATAATGTTTATGAGGATCTGAGAGTGAGATGTGCCATAATGCAAAAGTCAAGTGGATTTTGGAGGAAAATAGATTTATGAAAATTCTTTTTACTATTACCTGAATGCAATGATCTAGATAAGCTAAGTAAGTAACTCTGTTTCTTTTCCTATTTTTCCTAACCCCCAACCACCAACTGCCTCCCCCCCATCTCCATCCCCATCCCCCAATCGATGAAGTAAAGCCAAACTTATTGTCCAAATGGTGGATTACCCAAGCCGTTTGCTTTTCCTCACGCCCTTTCTGTTTATAGACTTCTGGCCAATTCTATTGTTCCCCACCTGGAATGACAATATGAAAAGAATTAAGGCAATTAATGTTATCACTTATGGTAAAAGTTGGGTGAGGAAGAAAAGAACAATTATTGGCTAAAAGGAAATTTGAAGGGTCCATATGGATTGTCCCTCCATGTGTTTTGTTAGCATGTATCATTGATAACAATACTAATGCATTAAAAATGATGTTCTTGGGCTTCCCTAGTGGTGCAGTGGTTGAGAGTCCACCTGCCGATGCAGGGGACATGGGTTCGTGCCCCGGTCCGGGAACATCCCACATGCCGTGGAGCGACTGGGCCCGTGAGCCATGGCCGCTGAGCCTGCGCATCTGGAGCCTGTGCTCCGCAACGGGAGAGGCCACAACGGTGAGAGGCCCGTGTACCGCAAAAAAAAAAAAAAAAAAAAAAGATATTTACTTCCCAGTTTGCATTTTTAGCTCACATGTATTTCATTAACACACATGAGCAAGAGCAATACACACATAGCAACAAATGAGCTTTCTTTACCAGCCATTGTGCAAAGTTAACGAGTGGCTATTTTTAAGGCTGATCTACTAGTATATGTAAATGTAAACACCTCTGTATGCAGTGGTGACATCTTTAAGTAATTGAAAGCTCAGCATGAAAATTGTGTCCAGCCTTAAGATCATTCTCAGTTAAAAGGTTAATCCTTTTAATAGTTAAATAGGCTGCCCTCTCAGATATATCTCAGAGAAGAGAATTTATTATATAAGGTATAATCTCATTGGGTATGCAAGGTAAATAACCTCATTAAGACTGGAATGTGAAGGAGATACACTACTATTCAAATAGGGCAAAAGGGGGCCAACAAGTTAAAACAAAAGGCAGTTATGGAAAGTCAAGCACTGCTTTTATTTTGTGTTTCATATTTTGTGCTGAATAAGCAGATTAAAAGGGTGAGCTGCTTAGCTTCGAGAAGAGCCTAAAGAAAAGAGGCCTGCCCCGGCCACGGCGTTCAAGTTCGCGACCTTCTGCTACATGCTGGCGCTGCTGCTCACCGCTGCACTCATCTTCTCCACCATTTGGCATATTATAGCATTTGATGAGCTGAAGACTGATTACAGGAATCCTATAGACCAGTGTAATACCCTGAATCCTCTTGTCCTTCCAGAGTACCTCATCCACGCTTTCTTCTGTGTCATGTTTCTTTGTGCAGCAGAGTGGTTACACTGGGTCTCAATATGCCCCTCTTGGCATATCATATTTGGAGGTATATGAGTAGACCAGTGATGAGTGGACCAGGACTCTATGACCCTACAACCATCATGAATGCAGATATTCTAGCATATTGTCAGAAAGAAGAATGGTGCAAATTAGCTTTTCATCTTCTAGCATTTTTTTACTACCTATATGGCATGATCTATGTTTTGGTGAGCTCTTAGAACAACACTCAGAAGAACTGGTCTGGTTAAGTGCACGCAAAAAGCCATCAAACGAAGGGATTCTATCCAGCAAGATCCTGTTTCCAAGAGTAGCCTATGGAATCTGATCAGTTACTTTAAAAAATGTCTCCTTATTTTTTAAATGTTTCCACATTTTTTGCTTGTGGAAAGACTGTTTTCATATGTTATACTCAGATAAAGAATTTAAATGGAATGACGTATAAATTAATATGAAATGATACCTCTGGTGTTGACAGGTTTGAACTTGCACTCCTTAAGGAACAGCCAAAATCCCTTGAATGACTGCATTAATTACTGACTGTCCTTAGTCCATTGGAAGCTTTTGTTTATAGAAGTTGTAGGGCTCATTTTGGTTTTATTGAAATGCCATTTAATTAAAAATTAGCTGTAGATATCAGGTGCTTCTGATGAATTGAAAATATATATCTGACCTGTGGAAACTTCATGGGTTTCCTCGTCTATCATGTAGGTGATTATATATGGATGCATTAAAAAAATGAGTGGGATTTTTTTTCCTTTGACTTGAAATATTATCCCTGTATATTGCATGAATGAGAGATTTCCCGTATTTCCACCAGAGTAATATACTTGCTTTAATTCTTTTCTTTTTTTTTTTACTTGCTTTAATTCTTAAGCATAAGTGAACATGATACAAAAATATATGCTGACTTACTTGTGAAGAATGCATTGAAAGCTATTTTAGATGTGTTTTGATTTGTAAGACATCACTTATTAAGAAACTGGTTATTATACTTAGTGTTCTAATCTGGTGGTAAAGATATTCTTAAGAGTTTGCAAGTACTTTAGATTTTCAAAACTGAATGAGAGAGAACATTGTATAACCATCCTGCTGTTCCTTTAGTGCAATACAATAAAACTCTGAAATTAAGACTTAAAAAAAAAAAAAAGAAAAGAGGCCTGGATAAATCCTTTTGGTGAAAAGCAACAGATTAGAGTATAGACTGTTGGTCATGCATTAGTTGAATAATCTCAAAGAGTGGAAATTTTGATTTCCACGAGTGTGTCTTCAAAGGGCTATAAACAAAGTGATCCTTCCTGGATCTAAAACCCTGATAGACCTTGGACACTTGTTTCCCCAAAGCATGGGTACCCCTGATGGCTGACTTGATTAACTGTCCTCTCATTTGACTAAGCTCCCTTGTTACGTTGGAATTTCAAAATCATTACACTATGAAAAATTCCTCTTCCACGTAAGGTATTGGGCAATGGTCTCCTACCAATTAGTATCTACATTTATTGTCATCCACATCTATTTCATCTACTGTTATTGTCGTTTATGTATCATAAAAAAAAATTAAATTGCTCTTGCGCCTCCAAAATTGAATAATCCTAAAATGGAAGAGCTAGATGGGGCTTGGAGGTTATTTGGTTCAGGCTTCTGCCTCTAGATGGTTAAAGAAGTAATGCATAGGATTCTCAGATGTCTTCTATGTTCTCAGAAAATACCATGTCAACACTTGGATGACAGCTTTTCCAGGGGAGTCTGTAGCATGTTTCTGTAACAGGAATTAGCTCTTATGCAACTGGTAATTAGGAGAATGAGGCCAGTATAACTCAGAAGTCATGTTGGTCTTAGATGATTTTCCTCAGATCATTAATGTTTTGCATCAGCAAACAACAGCAGCTGAATGCAGCAAGCTAGAAGAACACAGAATATAGAACCTACAGCCAAACTAAGTTAAAGAGAAGACCAACCTGTGAACAGTGTGGCCATGTGCTTTGTCTTAGAAGTGCTGAGTGTGTGGTTCTCTCTGATCTTTGGGTATTTGGAACTTGTCTTCTCAAATCAGTAGCCTCTATCTTTCATTTCATCCCTTCCATCAAGCTGTCTTCTCTCCCTCTCCCTCTCTCTCTCTCTTTTTATTGTGGTGAAATATACATCTTTTTTTAAAAAAAAGGTAAAAATTAGGGCTTCCCTGGTGGCGCAGTGGTTGAGAATCTGCCTGCCGATGCAGGGGACACGAGTTCGTGCCCCGGTCTGGGAAGATCCCACATGCCGTGGAGCGGCTGGGCCTGTGAGCCATGGCCACTGAGCCTGTGCGTCCGGAGCCTGTGCTCCGCAACGGGAGAGGCCACAACAGTGAGAGGCCCGCGTACGACAACAACAACAAAAAAGGTAAAAATTCCTGTGTTTGCAGTAGTCTTTTAAATTAGTAAGTTAACGACTTTTTAAAAAAAAACTGAAAATATTTTTATTAGGTTTATTATTCTCTGTGTTGGTGTTTTCATTATAAAGTTGCCTAAGTTTTGAGTGGTTTGCTACTTTTTTTTCCCTATAAATCCTGTGATTTTGCAGAATGCAAATATCATTTGAAACACATATATATCTTATAGTAGAAGAGCTTGTATTTCATTTTCTTAATGCATGTTGCATGACTCTTACAACTGATCATGTTCAGGGTTTGTCCTAGGAAACTAAACTAAGGTTGGAGCAGGATTATCTATAAAGAACGTAACAGGAGGAAGTTCCAAGATCAGCCAGGAGACTTGCTGAAGTTTTTGTGGGTTTATTAGTGTCAAAGTTCAGAAGTCTCACAACCTATCAGTCTTGGTGCAATGTTCTTATTCCTCAACCTCTTCTACTTCCAGTGAATGAGATATAAAATGCTGCCTAAGCTTATAGTGGTGACTTCTCTGAACTTTCCCACAACCAGTAAAAATAATTTTTGTGTCAAGAATATAGTTTGTTCAGTATACAATGAAGCCTCTTTCTAAACCTTTTTCAGTTACATAAGAATTCTGTATTTTCAGGTGGGTGTTTTATTTTCTGCTCTCTTCTCTGGCCCCCACACAGCACTCAGGACTCGCTCTGTCCTGCAATGCTCTTGCTCGTTACTGATTGGGCAGATTACATGGACGTGATCTCATGGGTGCTATTTCAATTCAATGAGCAAGCATATATTCTTACTACATGTAGGGAACCCTGCTAATGAGTTCCTGTTAACTCTCCCAGATCAGAAATTGTTGTCTTATCAGAGACCTTCTAGAGGCAATGCCTTAAGCCAAGACAGCAACAGGACAGAATAGGGACTCAAGTATTCCTTAAGTGTCTCTTAAATCTCTTCAGGGACCAACCCTGATATTTTCCTGGATGACCTATTCTCTATGGTGTCTGCAGACAAGCTAGGATCCAGGGGAAGAAAGGTGTGGAGCTGATGGGCATCCATACCACAGAAGCTACCTTTATTTGATAACTGGTTTCATCCAAGATGTTAGTTTAATGACAGGTGTGTGGTAGGTGTGTATGTGTTCAATTATTCCACAAAAGACTGTGAAAACTTCAGTGTCTCAACAACTAAATTTCTCTGTGCACAAAGCCACAGGGCTGGCCTGGCGTAGTGAAATTCCCATGAAATTGAATTGATCCTCAAATTATTGCTTAAATGATAGGACAGTTAGAACTTAAGAGCATATTAATACTAATGGGAATTCTTTAGCTAATGCTGTGAGACCAGTTGCGAACTGCACTAGGCAAGCTACAAAAAAAAAGCCATTATGGTCTTCTTTTCATTGATGCATGATTTGTTTTATTTAAAACCTTTGAGACTTAAAGTTTTTATACCATGCTCTATGAGTAGAAGTGTAATGAGGTTGAAAACCAAAATAGTGCTCACCACTATTAGAAAAAGAAAAAGGAAAAAGAAGCTTTAGCTGAATGCTGCCCATTTGAATCTCTTTTTCTAAAAATCCAATTTAATTTTTTATTTCTTGTCTCATTAACCCCAAGATTTAGAAAATAGAATGCTACTTGAGTAAAATAAGAGTGACAATGCAAAATATTTTTAAAGGGCTTAGTTTTTCTATTGATCTTCTCTTAAACATTTTAAAATTAAAATGTTCTTACATTATAAAGCTATTTTGCAATATGTGTGTGATTTATTCCTAAGTTTGAATCTACCTGAATTAAGCATATACTGAGCTTTTATTTATTCTTTGAAAATATAGTAGATAAAAAGCCTAAGTGTTTCTGATATTATGTTTTGTCATCTCCAGCGAAGAAGATTGAAATCTTGAGAAACAATTTTCTGAAGAAATGAAATCGTATGCCCTCCTGAACCCTTGGGGGAAAATAGCCTCTCTGTTTGCTCAGAATATGAAACAGTAAAACAGTGCAAGTAAAATGGACAGCCATGCCATGCATGTCACATTTCTATTTGTATTGTTTGAAATGATGTTTTAAAAAGATTTTCTGGGGTTTTATTTATTTGTTTAAGAAATAACTAGTACAAATAATATAGAATCTTGCTGATGTAAGGATTTCCAAATCAGATGTATTTATTTTCTGGGAAATGTGAGAGATTGCTTTGTAACCCTTGTGATCTATAACACAGAGAATATATAAAAAAAGGAAGATTTTGGAAGTATGAAGACAATCCTCCAGGATCTTTGTCTCCCGGACCATTAGGGGAGTTCTCAGTAGGCTCAGTGGCCTCATAGGGTAGGCAAAAGAATAACTTATAGAGGAAGGAAACTTTTTAAAAGGCAAAATATGAAAATAATATATCTTAACTGCTATATTTTTCAAAGAGAAAATTATCACATTTAGAGGGAAGAATTTAGAGTGAAGAATTGTCCCTTCTCATCCCCCAAGGTAATAAATGTCCCCCTTGGGCTTGATGATAGTCCAGATAATTCAGTATTGTTGAGGTTGGAATGGAAGATTCTGTAAAATCCAAAGTAATCTTCTTTTTAAAACAAGTTTGCAGAATACATCCAAACACTTTTGGTGACACATCTCTTGTCAGATCTTGGGCTTAGGGGGAGGAGATTTTTCCTTCTCATTTATGAATCTGATTAGATAAACCATAAAAGTAAGATTTAAAAATTTTATTTTGCAGTTAAACTATATTATAAAATTATAACAGTATATAACTGAGCAAAATCACTTGTCAGAAGCAGTTTGTCAATAATGAATGAAAAAATCTATCTCCATATTTATATTCAAGTGTTATTTCTGATGCCAAGTAGTTTTCTAAGCTGGATTACTCACCTTAATCAATAACCTTGGCTCCAAATATTTTGGCTCATTCCAAAGGACTAGACCTGCCTCCAAAGATAAATATTTGGTACCATTAAGAATATTTAGAGGGACTTCCCTGGTGGCACAGTGGTTAAGAATCCGCCTGCCAATGTAGGAGACACGGGTTCGAGCCCTGGTCCAGGAAGATCCCACATGCCGTGGAGCAACTAAGCCGTGCGCCACAACTACTGAAGCCCGTGCGCCCTAGAGCCCGTGCTCTGCAACAAGAGAAGCCACTGCAATGAGAAGCCTGCACACCACAACAAAGAGTAGCCCCTGCTCGCCGCAACTAGAGAAAGCCTGCGTGCAGCAACGAAGACCCAACACAGCCAAAAATAAATAAATAAGTAAGTAAAAAAAAAAAAAAAAAAAGAATATTTAGAGCATAGGTGGTAAGCTGTGAAGGCCATCCCCCAAATGGAGTTCCAATGCTGCTTTGAGACATGGCAGCCTCAGAGACCAAGTGTGTGGTCCTAGGTTGATGGCTTTAAATGAAAAAGCACACATTTGGGCTTTAGACTCTGGTATATTTATTTAAAAATCAGTTGCTTTACTGTGGAGTCATAACTTGTGTACCATTTGACTTAGAAATGCATCTCTTCCAGATTCTTTGTGTACTCGGGAAACTGTTGGGAGGTGCCATGTTTTAAAGCACATAGGATCCCCTAGCCCTAAAATTTCTGGCGTCAGAGAAGAGGGATGGTCTCGATAAGTGTGGGTGAAGCTGAATCACTTGACAGCATGAACTAAGGTATCTGTTGCCAATCTCTACCTTTAAGAAAGTGTCCCTTGGTCAAACTTTTTCCACTATGTATATGTCAATGATATTTTACATAGTGATACAGCAGCCCTTGCTTGCAGGTTGTTTATAAAGAGTTTCTGAGTATTTTTATGGAAATTAATTCTTTATGCTTGTGTTATTCAGGACCTTTTTGATTGCAAGTGGCAGAATTCCAGCTGGTTTAAGAAAGAGGTGAGTGTTTTGGAAGGCTACAGTTTTATCTTATATGACCTAAATTCAGGTCGGGGGGATACGTGGCTAGACCTTAGGGAAAATAGGATCTGGACATTCAAATGCCCTCAGAATTCCTGCTCTCTCCAACTCTCAGCTGTGTTTCTTTCTGCCTGTTGGTTTTGCCCTCAACTGCTGTAGATCACGTGGCTGAGAACACATGGCCGATGATGCCAAGTCTTGTATCTCACGGCTCCGGGCATTAGATTGGCCAACTCCCACTTCTCAGTTTTAGTTCAGTCAAGACCAGATAGGCACACCTCTAGATCCATCAGTGGTAGCTAAATATCTCATGTAAGATCATGGCAGCCCCCACTGGGATCACATGGTTGAAAAGAAAGGGGGTGGGGAGACAAGTTCTCAAGACAAGGGAGGTTTGGAGCAGAAAACATGATAGCAGTCCATCACAATTTCCAGCCTAAACTGTAAGAGCCCCAGGGACACAGGTGGAAGTGTCTCAAGTAGAATGTTCTGAGGGCTCAATTCATGTTTGAAACTGGCTGCCTGCTGGATAACTTTTAGGGCTTGAAAAATATAGCTGTTCCGACTATAGAATTGGTAAGAGTAAATCTCCCACATTTCCTTGACCTCACCACATGGGCTATCTGTGGTGACACTGCAGTTGAGGATGTGGGCTCTGGAGCCAGACACCCTGCGTTGAAATCCTCCCTTCTGGCTCTGTGACCTTGGGCAAGTTACTTAACCCCCTGTATCTCAATTTCCTCATCTGTTAAATGGAGATAGTACCTTCATCCGAAGGATATCTAAAGATTCAATGAGGTTTCAATATCTGTACCTGACAAATAGTTGAGTGTAAAGAGTTAGATGTTATTCTTCTTCTTCTCATACTTACATAATTAGAAAAAGAAACAACAGGAAGAATGGTCTGTGTGTCTTTGCATGTGCTGCTCCTTCTGCTGGGATGGCCCTTTTCCTACTCTCTCAACATGCAAACCTCTAACTGAGCTAAAACTCCAGCTTCTCTCCTCTGGTTGCTCAAAGTGTCCTAAAGGCAGAAAACACGGACACACTATTGTGGGGTTGCTGATGCTGCTCTTTCCATGTCCCGTGAGAACTTTGAGAGTATGGACTGTTTCATTTCCATTATTTTAGAGTTTAGCAGATGAGAGAAGAACACTTTTTGGTGGGATTACTAAAAACATGCACATTTCAATTTTCTGTTGTTGGTGTTGCCTCTGCCATTCTTCCTGGCATTTCTTCCTTCAATTCTTGTCTTATTGAAATCCTACCAACCCTTCAAATCGCAGTTCAAATGCTGTATTTGGAGTCAGGCAGCCAGGTCTCTGCAATCTCTTAACACACTTTCCCCAGTCACATAGCACTGTTGTGTATCGTACATGTTGGTTTACCTAAAAATACACAAGACATAGAGATTTTGTTCTTATAGTTGCATAAGGAAACGGTGTAGTCAAATAAATGTACCTCTTTGCTTATGGGTAGACTATATGTAGTCAACCCTGGCTTTCCAAGAATCAGCTTAATATATTTTGGCCATGGCTCACGGGCCTGGCTGCTCCGCGGCATGTGGGATCTTCCTGGACCGGGGCACGAACCCGTCTCCCCTGCATCAGCAGGCGGACTCTCAACCACTGCGCCACCAGGGAAGCCCCAGCTTAATATATTTTTAAACATAGCTTTGTGCCTTATAGCCAGGAAAGAGTCCTTTTATTTCCTAAATTCTTATACTTAATTTTAAAAGTTGTTATCACATTCTTGGTAAAAACTGAGCCTATTAAAGTATTTATTCCATCATAAGATAAATTGGGAATTGATTCCTGATTCCATTAGCTTTTAATTTAACTCAAACTGTTAACCATAGAGAAGCCAAATAATCTTAAGAAGCCAAAAGAACATTTGCAAACTGGAAGAAGAAATATGTGGGATTTATGCTATTTCCTAGTAGGTGTCAGTGATAAGATAAAAAGTAGCAAACAGTTTTTGGAAAAAGACGAGCTGCCTCTTTTGTTTTTGTTTTTTATTTTTTAATTCTTTTTCAAATTCTTTTCCCATTTAGGTTATTACAGAATATTGAGCAGAGTTCCCTGTGCTATACAGTAAGTCCTTGTTGGTTATCTATTTTAAATATAACAATGCATACATGTCAATCCCAGACTCCCAATCTATCCCTCCGCCCATCCTTCCCCCCGGTAACCATAAATTCATTCTCTAAGTTTGCGAGTCTGTTTTGTAAATAAGTTCATTTGTATCATTTTTTTAGATTCTGCATATAAGCGATATCATATGATATTTTTCTTTCTCTGACTTACTTCATTTAGTATCATACCAGATGCCTGTTTTGGAACTGTGAATTACAACTGAGGATAGCCGTTGTCCTAGGTCCCCTGCATTGTGAATAATTATGGACAGAAGTATTCACAATATCAAGTTGTATAAAAGTGCTTGTCTGCACTTTTTATGGTTCAGGTGGTCATTTTGTTCCAAGAGGAGGTGCCATATTGGATGGAGATGGGAACAACTTGGAATTGTTTCTAGTTCCAGCTTGAGTCCCTTGTCCATAAACACAGAGGACATAATACCTGTGTTGGTTAGGATCCAAAGGCATGAGATCTGGGAGTGTGTGTCTGGGAGCCCCAATATCCTTTCTGTTTCATTGTTGGCAAGCCTTTATTTTTCCACCCCACAAATAGCAAGTATTCATTCGTGGGATATTTTATTTAGGTATTCATTAGTATTAAAAAACAATGTGCTGAGCTTCCCTGGTGGCGCAGTGGTTGAGAGTCCGCCTGCCGATGCAGGGGACACGGCTTCGTGCCCCGGTCCGGGAAGATCCCACATGCCGCGGAGCAGCTGGGCCTGTGAGCCATTGCCGCTGAGCCTGTGCGTCCGGAGCCTGTGCTCTGCAACGGGAGAGGCCGCAACTGTGAGAGGCCCACGTACCGCAAAAAAAACCCCACAAAAAACATACAAAAAACCCACAGTATCTTAAGCCACTATTTCTGTTGGCTGGCTTCTAAATAGGTCACCATGGCTTTGTCTTCAAAAGTCCAACAGAACAGCCTGAAACGTTTTAAAATGCAGGGATGCTGTGTCAAGTAACTTGCTAGACTGGTCTTTTTTCCCCTGGTGACCTGATGGATTTCCAGAGCTGATCCTTTCATCTGATTACATCTCCCAGCCTCCATCTGAAGACTTCCTATCACCTGTTTTTCTCTTTCCAATTCTCTCCTCACTCTCTCTTCCCCTCCAGCATCTCTTCTTCACTAGCAGTTTCCTATTAGCCCAGAGACTCAGGCTTTTGACATCCCCAAAGAATCTTTCCTGCATCCCACCTCTCTTACACTTACCTCATTCCTTCCTCTTCCCAGCCAAGTAGCTGAAAAAGAAAAGTCTATTCCTGATGCCTCCACTTTAACTCCAGAGTCTGGCTTCTATCTCCAGCATTTACTGCAACTACCCTTTCAAAAGTCACAGATGTTCAGCTAATGTCCAGCTCAATGGCCTTTCTCTACTGCCCCACTCCACTAGGCACTGTTGACACTAGGCACTCCACCCCCAACTGGTCCTTAGGCAAATTCACTTTCCTTATTCAAGATCACTGCTAGTTCTGGCCTCCTTTCTCAGTCCCCTTCAATGGCTGGCCTTCCTCTGCCCCACCCACTATTAGTGGTCGACACTGCTGTTGGCCCTTTTCTTGCTTCTTTATACTTTTTTTTACTGGTGAACTCAATCATCCCCATGGTTTTAGCTATAGCGTATACCCACATTCTGATAACTCCAAATTTCGTATTCCTGGAACTGAGGTGGTCATAAACGACATCTGATCCCATAACATTTTATTTCCAACTATTCATTCCCTGTATCACTATCAGTTATCTTTAAAAATTTTAATTCTAATTATGTCATTTCTCTGCTTAAGATTCTCCAGTGCCTCCTCACCATGCACAGGATAAAGGCCAAATCACACACGTGGCACAGGCATGTAAAGTGCTTCCCAATCCCTACTTAAGCTTCAGTCACCCCAAACGCCAGGCTATCCTTGAACCCTCTGGGTCCTGGATGCCTCTAGGCCTCTGCTCCAGCTCATCCCTCTCCCTGATCTTCTCCTTCTTGGTTTGATGCTTGAGGACTCCTTATGTCTAAGGTCCAAGTTAATTTCAACTCCTCTGTGAAGCTTTCTCTGATTCTCCCTTCCCCGAAGCCTAGGATAGAATGAACCCACTCCTCTATCGTGCTTTTCTCGCACTTGATTTATACTCTGTAGAGACAGTATATTGTCATTATTAATGTGTCTGTTTCCTGCTAGAATGTAAGGGCCCTGAAGGTAGGGATTATATCTCATTCATTTATCCATCTTATGGCCTTATTTCCTAACACAGTCTGGCATATACAAATGCTCAATAAATGTGTACTGATTGATGAGTGACTAACTTGACTAAACCAGTTGATGATTTTGGTGAAGTGTAGCCCCTGCCTATAATTATATTATGTCATATATCAAAGAGCACAAATAATAAGATAACTTCCCTCAAAGTTATAATCACCCTGATATTTTCCCAATTATCTAATCCCAGTGTTCTTGTGATTGTTATCAGCAATAAAGCATCTACAAGTACTGTTCATTTGATGATGACAGTTTTTGAAAACAATTTTCAGTCTTTTCCAATTTTCATCCCTTAGCATCAACTCCCTACCTTTTTGTCCACCAATGTTAGCTCTTTGTTATTTCTGGTCATGTGGCTTTGCCTGTTTCCATGGACAGTTTTGTGAATGAGAACAGGTCCCACAACTGATCTTGTCATTTGGGAAATCAATAACTAGAAACTGCTGAACCACTAGGAACAGAGTAAGAGTTGCTGGTACGTGACCTGAACAGCATTGGCCTATTAGCCTGGCTCTAGTTTGTCTGGCTAAAGCCACTGGGGTCATGAAGATTGTCTTGTTTATAGAACCCTCCAGGAAGGAGATGTCACTTCCTCTATCCATACTATTTCTTTCTTTATTAGCCTCTCTCTCTCTCCCTGTTCTGCCATCTTGTTCCATAAAGGATTTAAGGTAGCTTCTTTGGCACCTAAATATATCCAGGTAACATACATTAGAAGTAAATTTTAAAAGTTACTCTCTGTGAGAAAGAGAAATTGTTGGAAATAAAATGGAACCAGGAATGCGGCTAATTCCAAAGTGCTTATTACAAATACCTAAATACTTCCTAGAGACAATATTTAGTATTTCCAATCTGACTTTGAGCTTTCCTGCTGCTAGTGAGAAGAGAAAAAATTTGATAAGCTATGTAATTCATGATACCTATAAGAAAAAGCAAAACCAATTTCCCCACACAGCTATTCTTTGTGCTGAGACCTAAAAGACGTCTCATGAAGAGGATATTGGGTAAAATACACTGACTGATATCCTTAATTACATCTTTATCATAGATGAATATTTGCCTTTCTTTTAAAAATGACATTTGCAGGGTGGAGTGTGATATGATTATTCAGTTTGAGCATCATTTCAGGCAATGGTACTTTTGTGAACTAGTCAGAATTCGAT